>NC_091751.1:73547664-73712375 GCF_043380555.1 Nothobranchius furzeri
TGAAAAAGTTGAAACCATTGTGTAAATTTCAATTCAATTGAGTTTATTTATAAAGCATCTTGCTGCCACCAGTCAGAACCCCCGAGGCGCTGAGCACTATAAAATAAGCTCATTTAAAAACAACACAGGATAAAAGAAAAGTAAAATTAAATACAATAAAAAGTTGTCCTTGTTTTAAAATAAAAGCATTACTTAAAAACATTAACATTAAACGACTATGCATCACATAAAAACAAAAGAACAAGGCAGCATTAAAAAGTTAAAAGCAGTTTAGAACCAGCATGCGACCATTATATGGAACTCAAAAGGATTCAAAATTCAATAAATAAATAAGACATTAAGACATAAATATCTACATGAAGAAATACTTAACAGTCACATAATCTGACAATGAAATGATGAAATAACAATGTTATGTAAAATCTAAGCTCAATATTATGAAATACTTTTCATTCTTCTTTTAAAATGTCTATTAATATAAAGTGGGTTTTTTTCAAATCATCTTTTCATAGTAATCCAAATTAATATTGAGCCATTTTTATTCAAGTCATTCAGTTTTTATTACATAACGTCTTTTTAACAAAGACAGTTTTTATTTCATAATAGTGTTTTTTCCCATGGCTGATTTATTTCATAATGACACTTTACAGCAGAAGGTCTCAGTCCGTCAGTCAAGACTAACGGGGCGGAGCCAGTGTGTCACTGGCGGCTAATTCAGTCAGACCAAAGCAATCACGCACAAAGTATCGAACCAAATGCTTCATAAAGATCATCCAAACATCTCAAAATATCGTCTACTGACAAATTATTCAACTCTATTAAGTCCGCCAAAGAAAACAGAGCTAAACTAATTTCAGGCAACGCCGCCATCTTTCATGACCATGGAAGGTCATGAAGGTGTTACGGAGAACTACCTTAAAGAGCGAGTAACGCCTAAAATAACTAATTTTGCTGATAACCTGTATAGATGAGTGTCTAATGGTGCCGAACACATGTGTAATCATTAGTGTGGCAGTTTAGTGCAACTTACTCTAAATGTAGTATTTCAGCCCAAAACCATAATTCTGTCTCCATCTTCAGGTTAAAACTCTGCTCCACATTCATGTAGAACCTGCTGTGGCTGATGGCTAAGCTGAACAACGTTGTCAGCAAATGACTGCGTGGCTGCACTGCACTGGTCTCCAGGTGAGGCAGCCCACCTCCACCTGGCTCAGCCACTCACCTGCCGACATGACACGTTGGATCTCTGAGATGCTCGCCTCCTTGAGAAAAATGCCCTCCTCCCCTTTTCACCTAATGGTGGTTAACAGGAAATCCTCCAGAATGCTGTAGAATCTGTGTCTGCTTTTCTCCTGAGCGGTAAGTCTTGTGTGCACGTGTGAGTGCGCACGCGCTCGTTAACAACTCGTTTTTAGACTGAAAAACTCCGACAGCGCACGCAAGGGGGTTGGAGGGGGGGGGCGATCTCCCACTGCCTCAGTGCCGCTCTCTCGGTCCGCCAGGAGACGCCTCTTTCAGAAGTGCTTTCCTAAAAGGAAGTGTGGATGAAATACGTCTCCAACCAGGCCTTGACTCTCACTTTAAACTGTCCGGTCATGTACGGTGAGCAGAAATCCAGGAAAACCAAACGATGTTGAAGGATTAACCAATGGTGTTGCAGGTCACACCCACTGGCTTGACTGACGAACTGAGACATTCTGCTGTAAAGTGTCATTATGAAATAAATCAGCCATGGGAAAAAACACTATGAAATAAAACTGTCTTTGTTAAAAAGACGTTATGTAATAAAAACTGAATGACTTAAATAAAAGTAGCTCAATATTAATTTGGATTAATAAGGAAAAATGACTTTTGAAAAAAAAACTTTATATTAATAGACATTTTAAAAGAAGATTGAAAAATATTTCATAATATTGAGCTTAGATTTTACATAACATTCTGTTATTTCATCACTTCATTGTCAGATTACATGACTGTCTAGTATTTCTTCATGTAGCTATGTCATGGCTGGGGGGAGTTTCCTGACCCAAGACATGCAGAATCACACTAGGAGACGTAGGTAAGAAGAAAAATAAATGTTTCATTTATTCCTTAATGATCTTAAGGAAACTAAAGGTGCACCGCCAGATGTGGCGGTGAAGCTGAGCACAGCTCCGGGGCTGGTTCTGCTGAGACAAACACTGGTCAGGGTTTTGGACAGAACTAGGAGGACTCCGTTTCTGTGGTTCTTACTGTGGAGCTGAAATCCAATAGCTTGGGAGGGTAGACAGGACTGGGGTGAGCAACATCTGTGGTGATCCAAAATCCAAGGGAGGTGAGCGGTGGGAGAGGTGTGGAGGGAGATCAGGTTCGGAGGTGAAATCCAGGTTATTGCAGAAGTGGTCAGAGGTGAGAGTTCCTGGTGGGACAAGGCGGAGTACATTCAAAAACTACGACTGGCTAGTAAGCACACAAAAAAACAAAGACTAAAGCTTTAGTTAATTCTATAATGGCACAGCTACCCAAAGTGAGTAATCTTCCGGCGAGGTGAAGTGATCTCCAGCTCCTTATAAAGGCTGGCAGGTGATGGGAAAAAGCACAGCAGCTGGCCGCTCTCCGGAACTGCCCAACTGCAATGACTTGCAACAGAATGTGCAAACTCACCCCTGATCCTGACAGTACCCCCCCCACCCCCACCCCCACCCCCACCCCCAACGGACGCCCCCCGGCATCCTAGCGGAGGAGGAGGAGGAAGAAGACGAGGCCCTGGAAGCCTCAAAATCCGCGATGAGGGAGGGGTCCGTAATGAAAGACCCAGGAACCCAGGACCTGTCCTCGGGGCCGAAACCCTCCCAGTCAACAAGGTACTGGCGTCCCCGTCCCCGGGGACGCACGTCGAGGAGCCTCCTGACTGGGTAGCCCAGGCCACCTTCAAAACAACGAGGAGGAGGAGGAACAGGAGAGGCACACAGGGAGCTAGACACAACAGGTTTGACGAGGGACACATGAAAGACAGGGTGGATCTTAAGGGAGGAAGGAAAGGTTAAGTGAACAGTGGCGGGACTAGAGACTGCAGCAATGGTGTAGGGGCCGATAAAACGAGGGGAGAGCTTCCGGTTGGAGGCCCTCAGGCGGATGTCCCTGGTGGACAGCCACACCCATTGTCCAGGGGCGTAATGAGGAGCAGGATGTCTGTGTGTAACCATCTTGTTGCGTTCGGCTGTCCACTCCAGAGCCACAACGGTCTGTGACCACACTCGCCGGGCCCCACGGAGAAACTGTGGAATAGAGGAAGCGGACCGTACGTGGTCCGAGGGAAACAAGGGAGGTTGGAAGCCCAGTGACGTCCCGAAGGGGGACCTGCCTGTGGACGAGGAGACATGACTATTGTGCACATACTCCACCCAGGGGAGTTGAGCGCTCCTGTTAGAGGGATTAGTGGCACAAACACAACGCAGGGTGGCCTCCAACTCCTGGTTTAATCTCTCACACTGCCCATTAGTCTGGGGGTGGAACCCCGACGTGAGGGAGACCCTAGCCCCCAGGGCGGCAGCGAACTCCTTCCACAGCTGCGAGATGAACTGGGGACCCCGGTCCGATAGGATGTCCTGAGGGATGCCGTGAAGGCGAAACACATGTTTTATGAGAAGTTGGGCAGTTACTGAGGAGGAAGGAAGTGACTTAAGGGGGACCAGGTGGCAGGCTTTGGAAAAGAGATCTACTATAGACAGGATAACAGAGAAACCATGAGACAGGGGAAGACCAGTAACAAAATCCAGGGCAATGTGGGACCAAGGTCATGAGGGAATGGGAAGAGGTTTGAGGAGTCCGGCAGGCGGCTGTTTGGTGCTCTTACCCCTGGGGCAGATGTGGCAGGCTGCTATATAGTCCTTGACGTCTCTGTACAGGGACGGCCACCAAAACATGCGCCGGATGAGGGCCACAGTGCGTCCCACCCCGGGGTGCATGGAAAAACGTCCTGTGTGGGCCCAGTGGATGACGGGACCACGGACCTGGCTGGGGACAAAGAGTAGGTCACGTGGTGCGTTACCTGGGCCTGGGTCGGACTTCAGGGCTTGGAGAACCTTGGCTCGGATGTCCCAGGTCAGGGATCCCACAACGCAGGAGGGCGGAATGATGGTGGCCGGCTCTAGTTCTCTGTCCGGGGAAAACTGTCGGGAGAGGGGGTCGGGTTTAGTATTCCTGTTGCGAGTCCTGGCCGACTTAGAAACAGTGGTCAGAGACAAGGGTCACAGAAGGGTCAAGAGGACAAGAGTTCAGGACTTGCTGGCGGGGACAGAACTAGGCAAAAGGTCAAAAGGCAGGCTGGCTTCTCTGGATCCACCCATGGGTCCACCCATGGCCCCTCCCCTGGCTCCTCCTCTGGCGGGAAAAGAAGGAATGGAATGGAGTGAGGACAGTCCACCTGGACCCAGAAGATCTCAGGAATGCTGAAGGAAGATCTACAATTTGCTACCAACATGAAGATTTATGACCTGTGCTCCCATTCCAGGAGTGCAACATATAACTTTTGTGCCCTCATGTGAATACTGCATGTAGTGAAAATGATACCAAATGTCTTATGTAGAGCTAAAAAAGTGTATTTGGTAAATGACCCCTTGACCTAAACTGTCAGGAGAGAATGACTTGTGACTCTTACCCTGTTTAGAGCAGTCTCAGGAATGATATAAAAACAGCAGCCCAGATCGGGGAAGATTTGAGGAAAGGAGCTGGACGGAAGATTCTCAGAAGACAGGAGCTAGTGTAAACCAACTCTTTTATTCAATCATTTTGAACTAATTCCTCCTTGGGGGATAGCAGTTGTTTTTATATATTTACTCATTTTTGTATTTTTCTATTTTGTAATAAACTTTTTTGGAAAAGAAACATAATCCTGATTCTTTCAGGTTTTCTCTAAAGCTTCACGTTTGGAGCCCTGGCCATAATTGCACAGAGGTAAGCATGTCGATCATAGGTCTCTGAATTATCAGGACTTACTTTACAGTTTATAATAAAATAATATAAAGAAACCTTAAGATAAGGGGAGTTTAACTCCCCCCTCCTTACGAGTAATGAGTTGTCTTAAGGGCGATAAAACCAAAATATTAGGTTATTTTTGGCTCTGAGATCAGGTTGAAAAAGTCTCTACCAGCTGGAGGGTTGGGTTAATTAAATAAATTGATAAACTTATGATAGCCTGATCAACTAGCATAAATCATTTTATAGTTACCAACCTCCCACATAAGCTGTTGGAGGCGCAATTAATCCAGATAACCCAAACAATTGCTGAGAGGCTTGGCTTGCCTCCAGACTTCTCTCTAGTATCTTAACCAAAAGGTAACAAGTTTAAAAGAAGTGGACTACTCTAGGGATACTATTCGTGCAAGTCATTTCACCTTTAAAATAAAAGATACGATTCTAATTAGGGGGTCCAAACCAGGATCTAGTACGATAAAACTCGCCGACATCCCCTCGAACCCTGATAGATGCACCGTCTCATAAGTTCTAACGGAACCGGTAAATGGGACGGGCACGCGACATTCCTAGAACCAGGTCTGTAGGAAATAATAAAGTTGAAACGGGAAAAGAACAGGGACCAACGATACTGTCGGGGGTTGAGCCTTTTGGCTTCCTTAAGATAGGCCAGATTCTTATGGTCTGTCCAGATCACTACCGGGAGCTCCGCCCCCTCAAGCCAGTGCCTCCACTCTTCCAAAGCGAGTTTTGCAGCAAGGAGTTCCCGGTCTCCGACATCATAGTTCTTTTCTGCAGGGGCCAGGGGCCGGGAAAAGAAAGCACAGGGGTGGAGAGCATTATCGTGTGAATTTACCTGGGACAGCACAGCTCCCACCCCGGCGTCCGAGGCGTCGACCTCCAAGGTAAACTGCCGGGAGTCGTCCGATCGGGTCAGGACAGGGGCCTGGGTGAACTGGTGTTTGAGCTGGTCAAAAGTAGTCTGGGCCTGGGGAGTCCAAACAAAGGGTCTAGAGATAGAAGTTAAGCTGGTGAGAGGAGCCGCTACCTGACTGTAGCCTCGGATAAAACGACGATAAAAGTTCGCAAAGCCCAGAAAACGTTGCAATTGCTTTCTGGAGGCGGGCAAGGGCCAGTCCAGTATGGCCTGGGTCTTTTCAGGATCCGCCTTTAGCCGCCCGCTCTCCAGGATGAAACCCAAAAACTTGACCGAAGGCACATGAAACTCGCACTTCTCTGCTTTGACAAACAATCTGTTCTGGAGAAGGCGCTGAAGTACTGCTCTCACTTGTTCCTCGTGTTCCACAGAGTCCTTAGAAAAAATCAGGATGTCATCTAGGTAAACAGAAACAAAGCGGTCAATGAAATCCCCCAGCACTGAATTGATGAGAGTCTGGAACACAGCAGGGGCATTTGTAAGACCAAAAGGCATCACTAAATACTCGTAATGTCCAAGGGGGGGTTTAAAGGCGGTCTTCCACTCGTCCCCCTCTTTAACCCTGACCAGGTGGTAAGCGTTCCTGAGGTCCAGCTTGGTGAAGACGGTGGTGCCCTGTACGGGTTCAAAAGTGGATGAAAGGAGAGGCAGAGCATATTTATTCTTCACAGAGATATTGTTGAGCCCACAGTAGTCAATACAAGGTTGCAGTGTTCCATCCTTCTTGGGGAAAAAGAAAAAGCCCGCTCCCAAGGGAGAGGTCGAGGGTCAAATTATACCAGCAGCCAAACTCTCCGTAATGTATTTCTCCATACACTCCCTCTCAGGTCTGGAGAGACTGTAAAGGCGACTGGTAGGGAGGGGAGCTCCTGGGAGTAAATCGATGCTGCAGTCAAACGGCCTGTGAGGTGGAAGAGTGGCTGCATGGTCTTTACTAAAAACACTTTTAAGATCATGGTAACACTCGGGGACTCCTGAGAGGTCCAGGGGCACAGAAGGAGTGGAGCGGTCTCTACTGGGGAAAGGGAGTGCGGATCTAAGGCACGATTCTGAACAATGGGGGCTCCAGGTCTCAATGCGGTTAGATTGCCAGTTAATGTGGGGATTGTGGAAAGAGAGCCAGGAATGCCCTAGGACTATAGGGGCGTTTTGGGATGGAAAAACAAAAAATGAGAGTTCTTCAGTGTGATTACCGGATATTCTGAGAGTGAGGGGGCCTGTGCGATGTGATATAGTGGTGAGCGAACTACCGTCTAGTGAAGAAACAGCTAGTGGTGTAGACAAGGGCACAGTGGAAAGCTCTAGCTGTTTAACCAGCTCAGTGTCCATAAGGGACTGCTCACAGCCAGAATCTAACAGGGCGTGACAGTCGAGTGTGTGACGTCTGGAAACTAATGTACAGGGAATGATGCAACGAGAGGTTCCACTGGTTATGCTACCCATCACTACTCTCGTGTCCAATGATGGGCCCTGTCTTTTAACGAAGGGCACTTTGAGACATAACGACCTGCGAGACCACAATATAAACAAAGACCTGACCTGTGGCGTAACTGCTTCTCCTCTGGGTCCAGGTGCGCCCAACCCAGCTCCATTGGATCCCCATCGGGTTCTGGTTCTTAGGTTGCGATGGGGGCTGAGGAAAATAGTTAGATGGTTGAGAATGTGTACCTGTTTGTCTCTCCCGCTGCCTCTTATCGATGTGGATCGCCAGATTGATTAATTCATTAAGTGTGGTGGGCTCAGAACAAAACGCCAGCTGGTCCGTAATTTTCTCAGACAAAGCCTTGGAGAACACTCCCTTCAGCGCCTCCTCATTCCAACCCGAGGAAGCCGCGATGGTTCGAAACTCAATGGCGAAATCCGCTACCGATTTCCGCCCTTGAGCTAAGTGCAGTAGCTTGCGTGCCACGTCACCCGGTGACTCCTCACATCTGAAGGTCAATTTGAAATCCTCCACAAACTCAGAATAAGAACTGGTTAAAAAAGCTTCATCGTGGCTCCTAGACTCTGCCCACCGGAGAGCTCGCCCACGGAGCAGACCAATAACATAGGAAATTCGAGCTGATCCTGAAGTAAAAGAGTCTGGTGTGCCTTCAAATGCTAGCTTGCACTGAAGCAGGAAACCCTGACATTCAGAGGACTCGCCCTCAAAGGTGACGGCAAGTGGTGAGGGGGCGATCCGGAAATGATGGAGAGCCGGGAGTTCCTGTGACGCGGCTCCGGGTGGAACTACTGGTTCCGGGGCTAGTGGGAGGCGGCTGTGTAGGTTCTGAAGGAGGGCATTCATACGGAGAAGGTGCTGGTTGGAGGCTGCAGTTTGTTCCACAAGGGCTTGTATGGTTCGGTCGTGGAGAGCCAGCATGTCGGAGAAGGTTGGGAGAGGAGATTCTGCAGAGTCAGGAGTTTGGCCGGAAGATTCTGTCATGGCTGTGGAGAGTTTTCTGACCCAAGACATGCAGAATCACACTATGAGACGTAGGTAAGAAGAAAAATAAACGTTGTATTTATTCCTTGATGATCTTAAGGAAACTAAAGGTGCACCGCCAGATGTGGCGGTGATGCTGAGCACAGCTCCGGGGCTGGTTCTGCTGAGACAAACACTGGTCAGGGTTTTGGACAGAGTGGGACAGAACTAGGAGGACTCAGTTTCTGTGGTTCTTACTGTGGAGCTGAAATCCAATAGCTTGGGAGGGTAGACAGGACTGGGGTGAGCAACGTCTGTGGTGATCCGAAATCCAAGGGAGGTGAGCGGTGGGAGAGCGGGTTGGTCCAGGTGTGGAGGGAGATCAGGTTCGGAGGTGAAATCCAGGTTATTGCAGAAGTGGTCAGAGGTGAGAGTTCCTGGTGGGACAAGGCGGAGTACATTCAAAAACTATGACTGCTAGTAAGCACAAAAAAACAAAGACTAAAGCTTTAGTTAATTCTATAATGGCACAGCTACCCAAAGTGAGTAATCTTCCAGCGAGGTGAAGTGATCTCCAGCTCCTTATAAAGGCTGGCAGGTGATGGGAAACAGCACAGCAGCTGGCCGCTCTCCGGAACCGCCCACCTGCAACGACTTGAGGCTGATTAACAGAATGTGCAGACTCACCCCTGATCCTGAAAAGATATTTATTTCTTAATGTCTTATTTATTTATTGAATTTTGAATCCTTTTGAGTTCCATACCGTTACAGCACAGTTAAAGTCTCCCAACAGACAGACAGAGATCTGAAGTGCTGCTTCAACTGGGAGGTAGAGTGCACATTTCCCTTTCAGTCCACTCACTCAGTACAACCAAGGTTCTGAGGGACATCACGCCCTCGTGTGGCACGGTTGAAGACACGTCTAAAAAGCAAATGAATCTGACCTGGATCTAACCCCTCGTGTCAGCAGTAACAACCTGCTGGAAGTTGAAGAAACTCTCTCCATGGTGGATTGTGACCGTCGGGAGGACACATTTCTTCCGCTTTGCCCACAAGATGCAGAGCAACTGGAAGTGGACTGACCCGCTCCACCTCCTCTGCCACTATGTTTCAGATCTGCTTAGCAATGTGTTTGGCAGACCTTGGAGCGCTGGTCCCACCCAGCAGCCTACTCACACCCCTCATCAACAAGATGTGAGATCCAAGGTGCTTGAAACTGTTAAACGAGTCATCATCTTGCCTCGCCTCAGACGGCGGTGTCACCCTGCGAGGTGGTGAGGCTCGTTGCTTTGCTGACAACCAACTGCTTAACTTTCAACACAACTGTCTACAAACAACTTCAAACAAAGCAGGGGAGGCTGTTTTCTTCCACTTGGCTGGAAAATAGCAGCTCTTAACTGTTTGCAGACACGGAGCTCTAAATGTGTCATAAACGTGGTGCAGAATCCTCCCACTCCACTAGAAGGGCGTCATCATGACAGCTTTGGGCAGCCATCTACCTGCAAACCTCTCTCTGGCAGAGGGCTGTGGGGGGAAGCAGGGTTGTGTGGTTGCATCAGCTGGCGTAGGCCAGATGATGCCTGCACTGCCTGCTCACCACAGCCATGGAATACACCTCATCAACACACAACAACACTGTATTGGAGCAGGCGGAGGGAGACTAGGGGTCTTAGCACACCTCTGCTGTTGCTTGGCTTCCTGGGGCTGGAGGCTAGAAGGGAGATCTGGCCGTCTGGTTGGGGTCTGGGGTGGTGGGTTGCTGTGCTCAGCTTTGAGCGGGGGTGCCTGCTCATCATCACCCCATCAGAAAGGGTTGAACTCTGGGAACTGGTGCTGGTTGTAACCCCCTAGAGCAATCCTCTGTTCCTCTCGAGAGGGGGCGGGGGCTTTTCTGGTTACAGTCTCCCTGGGGCCCCTGCGCTCTGGGGCAACTCCTGGATCTCTAGGGCTTGGAGCTCCCTCCATCTCCTGCACATCTTTGGGGGCAGATCTGTGGTCCCTCACACTCTCTATTGGACGCTCCTATAGAGAAACCTTACATAAACAAGCGCGTGTACACACACAGGTGCTCATATGGTGCTCTCATAAGTATGGACTTGGGCACGTTCAACACATGTCTTAAGGCTGTGGTTGGCACTAAATGCACTGTGATTTATTATCGTGTGATTGTTCAGTTAAACAATGTTGATTATATATTTCACCATCAGGTTGAGGCAGTGATAGCTTTCTCTTGATGTAGTGTTGTGTGTTGTTTTTCTCTTCCTGCAGGTCTAGAAACAGACTCTTGTTCATCATTGGATGCTCATTTGTGTGTGTTTCGCCAAACCCTCCAAGAGTAAAGCTTTGTTGAAACAACGACTTTCTCATTGGACTGTGAAAACAGTTCCCATGTGTTACAGTGTCATTGGCTGTCAGTTGCCCCAAGGGGTCAGAAAGCATTCTACTGGAGCCATGGCTGCTTCAGGGGCGCTGTTTTTAGGGTGTCTATCGACCGGATTTCATGGCCCCATCAGTGGCTCATAGCTTCTTTCTGCTGGGTCTGAGTTGCCATCTTAGATTGTGTTCTCAGCCCAGGTTTGATAGCTGCTCGTGGGCATTTTTTATATGTTCCATAGTACTTTTGTTGTACCGAGTGAATCGTCTGAAAGGGAACATTAGGTTATGCTGTAACCACTGTTGCCTGAAGAAGAGGAATGAGGTACGCAGGACTGCCCCCTTCGCAGCCTAGCTCGGTGAAGAGTGGCTATCAAAGTGAGGGAAAGACAGAGCTCATTGTTTTCCATACCAACAGAAGGAATGTGGATCGTTATGTTGATCTTGGGTTAGGGTTAGGGTTAATCCATCTCTGCCAGCCTTTAAGAGTCGCCTAAAACCACACCTCCTCCGCTTGGCGTTTCCAGAACATGTTTGAGTTTGGCCCTCTTTTATGTTGAATTTATTTCACAGTTTTCATTGGTTCACTCAATCCCTTGTTTTACACATTTGTCCTGTACCAGAATGTTTCACCTATTTTGTAATTTGTATTTTGTAATTTGTATTTTGTAATTTGTATTTTGTAATTTGAATTGTTTTTATTTTTGATTTATTCAATATATTTACCTTCAACTGAACCATGTTCAGCGCTTTGGGCTTCCTGACAGGGTTGCGGAAGGCGCTTTATAAATAAAACTTTGATTGATTGATTGATTGATTGATTGATTGATTGATTGATTGATTGATTGATTGATTGATTGATTGATTGATTGATTGAAATGGCAGTGATGCAGCTCATGGGTGGAGGGCGAGGCCACCACCCCATAGTACCTTTGTTGTACCTCTTTCCTCTCCTTCAGGGAACAGTAGCTACATGCACAATGAGGGCATCACAGCAAATGCAGCATCCCCACGACATTTGTGCTTGGTTCTAGGGTCCACCAGCAGATCACCATCAGCAGAGCGCAGTAATATAGCAGGAACATATCGACCTGCAAGTGGATGCAAAACCAAAACCTGTCTTTTAAACTCAATATGAAGCTTTACAGAGAGCCATTCCAGTGCATGCAGAGCTGGAGGTATACAATCTCACTTCCGCAAACCTAAGATGAACCTTTTTGGAGTATTTTGGACCATCTGAAGTCGGAGAAGCCCTGGCTGAGTCAGTCCGACACGCAGGGAATTTTAATAACAAAAGCACAACAAATGCATGTATCAGTCTCCAGATTCTGTTGTGAGAACATTTGCTGCATCCTAGAGAGGTGTTGGAGCTGGAAGAAACAAGATCTCACTACTGCATTCACCTGGGAGTCCAGTGTCAGGGTGGAATCTCACTCAACACCCAAATTAGTGATCAGGGTCTTCTCAAATGGGGCCAATGATAAGACGTCCAGACCATGCAACTGACGGTCATTTCAGGAGAAACTTATGACCTCAGGTTTCTTATTAAGGCTCATGCGGCTCTAAGAGGCTCATGCGCCTCATTCAGACACTTCAACAAATTCTGAGGCGTACACAGATACTTCTGTTTCACCGGCAAGTAAATTTGGCATTCATCGGCGTACAAACGAATATCAACACCGTGCCTTTAAAAGAGTATTCCCAGGGGGAGCAGGTAGATGGAAAAACATCACATATCTCCGGCCTGGTCCTTCAGTGTCTCAGGATCCCATCAGAGGTGCTAGTGGAGAGGATAACCTCGGCTTCCATGCCCCCACCACAAAGACAAGATCAAAAGCAAAAAGACAAGCTTAAGACAAAAATGACTGATTGCAAACATTGTTTGTATTATGCAGAGATGAGTTTATCACTGTGTATTCATATGAATCATATAATTGAGTGGATGACCTCTGTAAGTCTCTGAAATGACATATTTATTGCTTAGTCCTATTTTGCAACCATGAAATCTTCTATTTGGACAAACATCTCTAGACTCACATGGATGTTAGAAAGGTGTCTGAATGACAAAATCTGCTTAATTCTGTAGTCCTCTGGGAAAAGCACCCCCGTCACTTCCTCTGTTACCCACTCATACACCCTTACATCCTCCTACACACCTTCTCACACACACATCATCTCCTCTTGCCTTGCGGCGACGGGCGCTCCACAATGGAGAACAGAGCGGTTTGGGAAATGATGGTCATTTATAACTGCCTGACGCTGTATCGCACCACCTACTATCTCACACACACACATGCACACGCACGCACACATGCACTCACACGCACACACACACACACACACGCATGCACTCACACGCACACACACACACACACACACACACACACACACACACACACACACACACACACACACGCATGCAAAAACACACATGAATACACACAATCACCCCCCCCCCACACACACACACAGACACTTTCACTCACACGTGTGTGTGTGTGTGTGTGTGTGTGTGTGTGTGTGTGTGTGTGTGTGTGTGTGTGTGTGTGTGTGTTAGGGGTAACCCTAACACAAAGAAGGGATGAGTGAAATGTGTTCATGATGCTGAAGCACCAATAACAGTGTTCTTGATTGATACGCAGTAAACATAACAAAATACCAATAAAGTAATAAATATTATATATATACATACATTGTTAAATATGTCTACATAGGAATGTGTGTGTGTGTGTGTGTGTGTGTGTGTGTGTGTGTGTGTGTGTGTGTGTGTGTGTGTGTGTGTGTGTGTGTGTGTGTGTGTGTGTGTGTGTGTGTGCGTGTGTGTGTGTGTGTGTGTGTGTGTGTGTGTGTGTTCTGTCTTCTCCATCCCCGGTGAGTTGTGGAGGATGGCTGCTTATACTGAGCCAGGATTCTCTGGAGGTTTCTTCCTGTTAAAAGGGAGTTTTCCTCTCCACTGTCGCTGCATGCTTGCTTAGTATGAGGATTGCTGTATAGTCACTGGCACTAGTCAGTGACTTGATGCAATTTGCTGGGTTCCTTATATAGGAAACATTATTTCTTATTGGCTTAATGAACTGTCCTGAATTGGAATGTTTATTATGTGAAGTGCCTTGAGACGACTCTTGTCGTGATTTGGCGCTATATAAACAAACTTGAATTGAATTGAATGTATATATGTATCATAAACAATAACAACACTAAGAAAATAAGACAAAAACATTTAAAAAATCTGCAAATGTGATGCAATGCAATATGGCTGCCACATGATAATGTCATAATATGCAAATTATATGAGTGAATTTGTTCCTGTCACAAAATTTGGCTCATACTGAATATTTTTGTAATTTACAATATTTGGTCAGCATCCTCCGTAATGCGATTTCTTCTTCCTCAGTAAGTGAGGCAGCATCAGAGGTGACTGTAGAACCTCATCTGTGCTTGAACCGTTTTGATCCAGTTGAGCTTTCAGAGTTATCAAAAATATTAGCTTCATCTAAACCTTCAACTTGCATTTTGGATCCATCCCAACCAAATTATTTAAAGATGCATTTCCTTTGGTTACTGCCCCCATTCTAGATATAATCAATCTATCCTTAGTAAATGGGTATGTACCACAGGATTTTATGGTTGCTGTAATCAAACCTTCACTTAAGAAGCCTTCTCTGGATCCAGATGACCCAATGAATTATAGACCAATATCTAACCTTCCATTTTTATCCAAAGTCCTGGAGAAAATAGTGGCCATCCAAGTATGTCAGCAGTTAAACTCTAATGCTCTGTTTGAGGAATTTCAGTCTGGTTTTAGAGAGTATCACAGCACTGAAACTGCATTAGTGAGAGTTACAAATGATATTCTCATGGCCTCAGATAAGAATCTTGTGTCTGTTCTAGTCTTGTTAGATCTCAGTGCTGCCTTTGACACAGTTGATCACAATGTTCTTTTAGAAAGACTTGAACATGTTGTAGGGATCAAAGGAACAGCGCTAGGCTGGTTTAAATCCTACCTGTCTGACAGATTTCATTTTGTAAACGTACATGACAAATCTTCTTCATACTCCAGGGTTACTTGTGGAGTACCACAGGGTTCAGTGCTTGGACAATTCTTTTTACTATATATTTGCTCCCAATTGGTAAAATCATTAGACAGCATGGGATAAACTTCCACTGTTATGCTGACGATACTCAGCTAAATTTATCCATTAACCCTGATGAACCTAATCGGTTGGGAAGACTACAGGCTTGTCTTAAGGACATAAAAAGTTGGATGACTCTAAACTTTTTGCTTTTAAATCAAGACAAGACGGAAGTTCTCATCTTTGGACCAGAAATCCAGAAAAGGAAATTGCTTAGCCAATCGTCTGACCTGAATGGCATTACATTAATCTCCGCGAACAAAGCAAGGAACCTTGGTGTTATCTTTGACCAGGACATGTCATTCAAATCCCAGGTTTCACAAGTTTGTAGGATTTCCTTTTTCCACCTTTGGAATATTGCTAAGATTAGAAGCATACTTTCCATGAGTGATGCTGAAAAACTAGTTCATGCATTTATTACATCAAGACTGGATTACTGTAATTCATTACTCTCAGGAAGTCCACAGAATGTAGTTAAAAGTCTTCAGCTTGTCCAAAATGCTGCAGCTAGAGTTCTGATGAGAATTAAAAAGAGAGATCATATCTCTCCTGTCTTAGCTTCCCTACATTGGCTACCTGTTAAATTCAGAATAGATTTTAAGATCCTCCTTCTCACATATAAAGCTCTTAATAATCAAGCTCCATCATACATCAGTGATCTGATTGTTCCATATGTTCCTAACCGAGCACTTCGCTCTCAGACTGCAGGTTTACTGGTGGTTCCCAGAATATCTAAAATTAGGATGGGATGCAGATCTTTTAGTTATCAGGCTCCTCTCCTGTGGAACCAGCTCCCAGCTTTAGTCCGTGAGGCAGACACCTTGTCTACTTTTAAGAATAGGCTTAAAACATTTTTATTTGATAGGGCCTTTGGTTAAAATCTGATGTTAGCCTAAATCTGGACAAGTGGGGGAGTAGAGGGAGGTGGAGTGTACAGTCGGTAAAGACGGCTCTCGCTTGCCCTGCCTTCAACATGCCTACGTCTAAATAGGATAGATTATCCAGAGTTATCTCTGTAGTTATGCTGCTATAGGCTTAGACTGCTGGAGGATACACTGACCACTTTCCACACTCTACTGCTTTCTTCTACAGTCTGCTCTTTAACTGTATTATTTCCTGCAATTTCAGCTGTTAACATTATTTTTTCTCTAAGTGTTTTTCTCCCCAGAAGAAGCTACAACGATGTTCTGCTGAGCTGTGGTGGCCTCATGGAGGGGGCCATCAACTAGCACACTGCTGCTAACCACTTAAACATTCTCCCTCTCCTGATAATAACTTCTTACTCTCTTTGACATTGGACGTGCTACTACTAGTTTACCCGTTTAATTATAGATCTACTAGGATAAATACAATAAAGTTTATCTCTCACCAAATAGAATATTTACTAAGAAATCACAATGTAACCATAGACACATTGCTTGGTGTGTGAGTGTGTGTGTGTGAGTGTGTGTGTGTGTGTGTGTGTGTGTGTGTGTGTGTGTGTGTGTGTGCATGCTCTGTCTTCTCCATCCCCAGTGAGTCGTGGAGGATGGCTGCTTATACTGAGCCAGGATTCTCTGGAGGTTTCTTCCTGTTAAAAGGGAGTTTTCCTCTCCACTGTCGCTGCATGCTTGCTTAGTATGAGGATTGCTGTAAAGTCACTGACACTCATCAATGACTTGATGCAATTTGCTTGGTTCCTTATATAGGACACATTATTTCTGATTGGCTTAATGAACTGACCTGAATTGGAATGTTTATTATGTGAAGTGCCTTGAGACGACTCTTGTCGTGATTTGGCGCTTTATAAATAAACTTGAATTGAACTGAATTGAATCCTTTATCTCTAACCATATTTAAAGGGACATTATGGAAGTTTGACAGTAAAAACATGTATAAAAATAATAAATGTCTTCTTCGTACATTCTCCTGCAATGCCCTGGTCCTGTAGAATGAGCCCTGGCATTTTTACTGTGATTTCCTGTTTTTCTGTAAAATCACAGAAAAAGAGAGCTGCTCGGGTCGAGCAGGCTGCTTCATGCGCGTTCACGCTCAGGCATAGCCCTCCAAACCGTTCTTTGAACGTTGTTTCAGCTGTCATCAAGGATGTAAATGTTACACAAAGGACATCATTGGCGCTAAAGCTCGCCTAGTAAGATGTCTGACTGTTGCACAGTGGATCCGGGTTCGATTCTGGATGCAAACATAGTTTATTTAGAGTTAATTTTTTACATTAATGGTATATTTTTTTACAGTAAGATGCCCAAATTTTTATTTGAGGCTCGCCTAACGGCATTGAATTCACAGATAAAAAAGATGTGGGTTCAACTTTCATTTTGGAACAATTTTTCAAGCAAGGGAAGGGAATGATCTGAGCATGCAGGAGGACTGACCCATCATAAACCTTTGTCGGCTGTGCTGAAGAGAAAGGTACAGAACCACATTATTTAATTAATTAGCTGCGCGTTCTCCTGTCCTCTGTCCTCCGGGCCACACACACACACACACACACACACACACACACACACACACACACACACACACACACACACACACACACACACACACACACACACACACACACACACACACACAGACACAGACACACACACACACACACACACACTCACACTCACACTCACACTCACACACACACACACAAGGGACTGTCTCAGCATGCGCTCCTCGTGCACGAGCCTACTATTGAAGCTGCCGTTACGCTTTTGGCCTGAGGGGGCAATTGCGAGCTTTAAAATTCAAAACTCCGTAAAGTCCCTTTAAGCTACAAGCTCTTTAAATAGTGATATAAAAAACTCATATTTTACTGAAAAAACGATGGCGCCTAAAGGGTTAAATACATTACATAGCATGGCAAATACTTTCTTTGCTTTAGCATTTACATAAGCATTCTGTTCTGTAACTTTGTCTGTTTAACTGTTTTACTAGCTCTCACAAAAGAACCCACAAGGTCTGTCCAGCATCCCAGTGACGTACTGAGCATGTCTTCACCTTCGTCTGACAGGTCATTTGATAAGGGTTCTGACTCCTCCACGAGCACAACTTCATCAGATGAAGACAGTCAGAAGAGGATGAAGAAAGGCAAAGCCAAAAAGCACAAGAAGTCAAAGAAACATGACCAAATTGCAAGAGCAATCAATCAAATCAAATCAATCAAAGCTTTATTTATAAAGCGCCTTCCGCAACCCTGTCAGGAAGCCCAAAGCGCTGAACATGGTACAGTTGTAGGTAAATATATTGAATAAATCAACAATAAAAGAAATTCAAATTACAAAATACAAATTACAAAGTACAAAATGGAAATTACAAGATAGATGAAGCAGTCCGGTAAAGGACAAATGTGTGAAACACATTTGGATTGAGTGGATGGATTGAGTGAACCAATGAAAACTGTGGAATGGATTCAACATAAAAGAGGGCCAAAATCAAACATGTTCCGGAAACGCCAAGCGGAGGAGGTGTGTTTTTAGGTGATTCTTAAAGACTGTCAGAGAAGGGGACAGCCTAACTGAGGGTGGCAACTGGTTCCAGAGTAACGGTGCTAGGACTGAGAAAGCCCGGTCCCCATGGGTACGACACCTAGACCGAGGGACAGCGAGCAGGCCTTGGTCAGAGGAGCGCAGAGCGCGTGATGGGGAATGTCTGTTCAGCAGTGTGGCCAGATAGGGGGGAGCACCACCCTGGAAGAAATGATAAACAAAGATGAGGATTTTGAATTGTGAGCGATAGGAAATCGGAAGCCAGTGCAGGGAGGCCATTACTGGACTGATGTGGTCCCGTTTCCTGGTCCCAGTCAGGAACCTGGCAGCGCTGTTCTGCACAACCTGTAGGCGACGCAGTGTTGACTGACACAACCCTGCATAGAGAGAGTTGCAGTAGTCAAGCCAAGAAATTACAAAGGCATGCAGTACCCGCTCCAGGTGGGCTCTCGACAGCATATGCTTGATTTTAGCAAGGCGTCTCAGGTGAAAGAAACTGGACCGGATCACAGAATTGATGTGAGCATCAAATTTAAGTCCTACATCAAGTTTCACCCCCAAACTGGTAACAACTGGTTTTGAGTATGGAGAAAGAGGGCCAAGATCAGCATAACGATCCACATTCCTGCTGTTGGGGTGAAAAACAATGAGCTCTGTCTTTCCCTCATTCAGATGTAGATAGTTGGACATTAGCCAAGACTTCACCTCATTAACACAGGAGACAAAGGACTGAATAGAGTGACCTTTCTCCTGACACAATGGAGAGTAAATCTGGCAATCGTCAGCATACAGATGAAATGATAGGCCATGTTTACGAAAGATTGACCCCAGAGGTAGCAGATAAATGGCAAACAAAAGTGGACCAAGGATCGACCCCTGCGGGACCCCCCAGCGGAGTCCCTCCCAAGAGCAAGAGGTAAAGTGATTAAATGTTTCTATAATTTGAACCTACATGCTGTATTGTACAGCTGTTCCTCTGAGTTGGTTATGTTATTTAACCCTTCTAGTGTCTCTAGTTTTTAGATTGCTTTCATCCTTAGCTTGAAAACTCACAAATGTAATAAAGTAGAGCTGGGATGTTTGTTCTCTCGGTGCGGGGACTCTTTCCGATGCCCACACAGTATAAAAATGCAAATGACGACTTTAGTCGTCATTGGCAGTTAATGAGTACATTTAGAAATATGTGTGTTACATTACTACACTATTACATAAAATTAATAATCTCAATATAACACATTTGTTCTCTAAATTGCAGCCCAGAATCCCAAACAAGTTGTCACCCGGTATGAGAGGATTTTGAGGCTGTTCAAAAGAGGAGGGGCCATGTCAGCTGCCTTTAGACATCTGGGAGTGGACCAGAACACAATTGTGGCAACTGCTTCAATTGCTGAGCTTTTCATTGTTGCACCTGATAGGTATAAAGAATTAGAAAAAACAAACAGGGAAAGAAACTGTCATTGTTTGCAACACAGTGTGCTGCAGCAATCAGTGCAGATCCAGAAATAGAGGACAGACATGAGTCCTATAAGTCTTCTGGGAAGTTGCTTGCTCTTTAAAAAATACTAGATTTGTGTGGTTTTTTTACATTGTGAAATGTGGTGATAGGTCACCATTGTTAACTGCAAAAAGGGCCAGATTTAGTTATGCAGTCCAGTTGATTGGCAGATTGGTGTGATAAAAAAAAGACACACTCTATTTTGGTTTGTATGACTTTTATTTTTTTTACTGTTAGATTATATGTTTATTTTAATGATCACACATGTGATACACTTCATGTAAAGATATGCAGGTCATAAAAGTGTATCAAGCCTTGTTCTTTACTTCAAATACCGGCTCATAGTGGTTCAGCACAATGTTTTAACAGTTGTGTGTCAGTATTTGTAAGCACTGTTCTGATGTTTTATAATTGGCATCTTAAAAATAAAGTGCTTTCTGTATCTGTGCTGTCCTTTATTTTTGTTACAATGTTTTTAGAAAAACTTTCACTTTTATAAATAGGTTGTAAGGTATAAATAGTCTCCACTTTAGATGAGCTCACTCAAAGTACTTAACTAAGAAGTAGTAAATGGTTTGTAATGTTCTAAAGTAGTTTATTAATGTATTTATAATAATTGATAGATTATCTTTTGAAAAAGAAGTGAGTCGGTAGGGAGCTGCATCTTTGGAAGCCGTTAAGTGACAATTGTAAATGTATTGTAAGACATCTGATGTAGTCATGAGATTCAGTGTTTAGAGAACATCTAGTGAGACTCTAGTATGAGTAGTAAATGTTTAGTTTATAGTATTATATAGGGTATGTTAACTATTTACTTACCCTTTACCAGTGGGGTTGTAGTGTTATACATCATGAAAGGACTGGTTTGTAAATGATGGAGAGCAGAGTTTATAAATGATTAATTAATGACTTATAGATCATGAAGCATCATGAATAAAAAGTGTGACACAGTAGCTTCTTCATCATGAATAAAGCCTTTATAGTGGTGCTTGTAAGCTGTTATGTAATTATGATCATGTTTTTGTAGATGCTTTACAAATGATTAAATAACCATTTACCAATGCTTTACTGATGATTAACTAATGCTTAATAGTGTGCACTTATTATAAAGTGTTACCAAAGAGGCTACTCAATTACAGTAACGTGAGTAAATTGTCATGGTCTGTGTCTGCGTCTCCCTCATGTGTCTCCTTGTGTACTCCATTCCCCCCTAAGAAACCCCCTTATGTGTCTCTTTGTGTTCCTCATGTGTCCCCTGGTCTGCAGCTCTCCAGATATTCCCTCTCAGGTCCTGTGCTCCTTCAATCTCCCCCAGTCACCCCTCTGCAGTTTTTTATAGGTTCAGCTTCTCATTTTATTAGTCTCTTTATTGTGTTTTTTCCACAGGTTTTTGTAGTTTCCCTTCCCCTAGAATATTAGTTTATTTTGCTGCTCATCTTGTCTTTAGGTTTTTTACTCTTACTCTTAGGTCATGTTAGTTTCCTCCCTGATTAGTTATTGGTTTCACCTGGTTCTCTCCACACACCTGCAGCCCATCTGCCTCCCATCATGCCCCAGTGTATATAAGCCCTGTCTTGTCTCAGTGTCTTGTCAGTCCAGTGTTGTTGTCAGCGTTGTTTTGGTGCTCTGTGTGAGCTTTGTGTCTCGTCCCAGGTTTTGTGCTCTAATGGGCCATTCCCATCTGTGCCGGGTAGCGTAGGTTGTTTACATATCTGGGTGGCCTGGTATTTTTCCGGGCCAACCAAGGCTCATTCTCAGCCCTCTTCTCGAGGGGGTCTGCTTCAGGCCGACCAGGGCCAACACACCCACTGCTGACAGCAAATTCACACCTTCCATTAGAGCAAGCCTCTGATTGGTGGGTAGAATCAGCCCACATGGGCTTAAGACAAGGATGTGTGGAATCAACCGGGCCAGGCTGGGGCCGACTGGGGCTACCCGGCCCGGGCCGACCCGGTACAGATGGGAATGGCCCATAAGTGAGCTTTAGTTCTAGTTCTCCAGGTTTTGTGCTCCATGTGAGCTTTCGGTGTCCTGGATTTCAGGACTTTTGGTTTTTGGCTTCCTGCCCTTCTTTGGATTTTTGTTCATCGTCCTAATAAAAGGATTTTCTTTTAAAATGCTCCCGCCTCGTGTCGTCTGGGGTAATCTGCATCTTGGGTCCTTGGGTTTCTGATTTCATTGGATTTCACACACGGGGATTTTAAGATCTGAAATAAGTCATGAAATAATAAACATTTGTGCTGAATAATTAATTCATTATTAAATGACTTTAGATAGAACATTCATTTTAGATCATTTTAATTATAACCAACTTGTGAAGAATCATTTCACCCTCCGACTGTCTTCATGTGTGACCCCACGAGGAAAGTTGATCATTGATGTGCTCACTCCTGACCCCTCGCAGGGTCACGCCCATTAGGACAGTGGGAGGCTTAATGAGACAAAAGAAGATTCATTGTGTTAAAAATGGAAAAGTCTCTTTTTCGGCATGAGATCTTGAAGTTGCAGCAGGATGTCAGTAGTGGCAGAAGAGAAGTCAGGTGATGAGATTGTTGTAGCTGCCTTCTGGATGGTGCTGCTGGGGATGGTTAAGCATGGAATTGCTGTGATTCAGGGAAGAACACAACATTCCAAACAGAGGAAGGCTGCTGGACACCCGGCTGTCTATTTGACCTCTGGCACTGCTTTGGACAAATGCATTTGTTAGCCATTCCCAGCTTTACAGCTGTCATTGTCTGGGTGATGAAATATTATTTTTCTGCATACCCTTGTGATGTCACAGGCCATAGGGGTTGGGAATCCCTGCAGTAGATGAAGCTGTCTGACGCAGTAAGAACATCATTTATATCTGGGTTTGTGAATGTGCTGCATTTATTTAGTCATTGCTCTAAATTTACTTAATACCATCAGAAAATCACATTTTAGCAGAAGATTTTTGAGGCTGGATGGTGAAGCCAATGGTAGCTCAGTGGCCAAGCAGCAAGAAGGTTGCAGGTTCAAAACCTAGCTGCTGGCCCTTCTGCATGGAGTTAGCACCTTCTCTGCCATGCAAGTGTGGGTTCTTCCTAGGTTTCCTCACACAGAACAAAAACATGCACGCCAGGCTAACTGGAGGCATTAGTGAGTGTGAGACTGGTTGTGTGTCCCTGTGATGGACCTGTCCAGGGTACCCCCCGCCTCACGCCCGATGACTGCTGGAGCCCTCGTGATGGCTCAAGAGATAAATGATCATGTAAAGGCTCAAACATCCAGAGATCACATTTTAAAGGCAACAGCAGTTACTGATTGATGTCAGCAGAGGGCAGTGCTGTTCTGTTGTCATTTTTAAACAACTTCTCTGATTATCTTTGTAACGCAATGAAATGACTGTTTCCCCTCTCCTCTGACAGAGGACTAGTCTGCATGAGATATGGCCTCAAGGTCTCATGCATTTGTTATAAACTGCTTCTTTTCAGCTCAACAGAAGAATGAAGAATGGACTCTCTCCTTTTAATTAATCAAAGAACAAAGAGTGTTAGTCAATAAATAAGATGTGACCGATCAGTGAAATCAAAATATTAATTACTTTATTATAATCTTATAGAATATAAAGGTACTATGACTTTAAATGTCCAACAGGACTGATCTCACGTAGCGCTAAAATACATCACACATTACTTTACTGATCCAATCAGAATCTGCCAGATCTGACGGAGGCGTGGTTTTGGTGGTGTTTGGTAAATCTGTCATCTTTTCATTCGGCCATAAACCAAAACATCCGAAGTATAAAACTATGCCCACATCATCTTTAACGCCAGTTCAAAGCGTTATGGAGAGGTTGTCGGAGTGGCCAATCAGTAACTTTCCTCTTCATCCCAAAGAACCAACGACAAGCTGGATAAACCTGTTGCTGTTCCACCTGCTGCAACGGTTCCTTTCAGAATAAAAGCTGAACCATCAAGACCCAGTGTCACGGTCCGTGGTGAGCCTCCTGCATGTAACCTGTTTTCTCTGAGTATTGTTTCAGGTGGGCGTGTCTGAGAGCCACCAGCTGCAGCTGATCTCATCATCAAGGCCCAGGGGATTTAAGGAGCAGTGTGACACTTCACCACGCCGGATGATTACTCAGTTTTGGGTAGCTCTAGCCTCTGACCCGTTTTTGATCTTGTGTTTCTCTAGTTCAAGTCTGTGTACCAGATCTTGTATATTAATTGCTGGATTTCCTGTCGACCAGAAAAGACCCTGACTACTCTTCCCTGCTCTACTCCAGGTTTCACTCCACACTCCACCACCTCCACACCAGCTCGGATTCCTGCACTTCAGATCACGCTGTCTCCTCCCCTGGCTGCCCGCTCTCAGCCGCTTACCTGCCCTCGCCAAGCCTCCGCTCCTACCTCCTCTCTGGTTCAACAGTTCCTTCTCCTCCTGGAGCCTTCCTGCTCACCCGGACCTGACCTAGCCCTTCCTGAGGCCCTCACCACTATCAGTAAGCTCCACTCCTAAGATTATCCTACGTCCTTCCCTCCATATACTCACTCTGTCTCCCTCCTCAGAATCCTCTCCTGGAGTCTTGCTGCCAGCCTGCACGTCGTCTGTTCCCGTTCCTCTCATTAAATAATAAAGAACGTTCTACTTACTTGCCAGTTCTTGTGATGATTCTGCATGTCGTGGGTCAGGGAACTCTCACCCAACATGACACCCAGGTTTGGGTCTCACCAGACGCCAACAAACTGTCGTGACCCGGAAGTATCTCAAGACTGGTGGTCGGCGGCCGTGGCGGTTCTACAGGCTTCGGCTCCAGAAAGGTCCAAGCTGGACCCCTACACCTCCTGATCGAGACGGGGACTTCCGCTAAGGGTACGTAGACCAACAGAATGGCGTCTCAATGTGTGTTTATGAATCTCCTAATCAAAGCTTAGCGTGAAAACATCATCTTCACTCCCATCAGAACTAATCGTTTCTTTGGATTTGCTGGTTCTGAGCAACATTGCACCTCACCCCATTCACTGTCTCATTCACCTTAGTTACACCATACATTTAGTGTTAAAGTTAGTCTAGTTTAATCTGTTTAGTAATAAATCTTTAAACTTTTAAACTTGACTCTCTCTTCTGTTGTCTCTGAGTTAATACGAAGCTGTCATCTAATCCCTGCATTGAAAAGTTCCAATCTTCTGGTTTAAAATAACCCAACAGATTAATTAGGTGGATTTCATATTTCCTATGGAATCCTACGCCTCATGGCTCATTAACTAACATGTAATTTAAATCATTACTTCTTGTTTGTAACATCATTAAAACACATCTAATTAAGATCGGTGACATAAGGAGAACATGGGACACTTGTCCTCTCTTGGGTGTCCTGTTATGATGTCCTGATGTCTAAATGTGTTTTTTCAGAGGAAGTACAGCCATGGCTGGAGGCGGCACACCGCAGAGTTCAATATGACAAAATAATTTCTGAGTTTTCTTTTATTAATTTAGGTTTAAATGTGAATATTAGCATTTTTCTAGATTAAAGTCATTAATCTAAGAAGAAGAAAATGTAATTTCTATGGCGCCTCTCAAGATAAAAATCACGAGGTGCTTCACAAAAACAAAAAATATAAAAAAGCATTTAGAAAATGTTTAAAAATATATTTAAAATGAGCAAAAATAGGCAATTGTGATTTAAAAGAAAAAATGTTAAGAAAGAGAGAGTGAACAGGAAAGAGGGAAATCAGTGGATCCTGAGGAAGGTGGAATAGGTGGGGAGAGCAGAATAAAGAGAGAGAGGTGAAGAAGGTCATACAAAAGCCAGCTTGAACAAGTGAGTCTTCAGCTGCTTTTTAAAGGAGACCACTGAGTCCACTGATCTCAGGCTCAGGGGGAGAGAGGTCCAGAGTCTGGGGGCCACAGCAGCAGATGATCTGTCACCTTTGACCTTTAGCCTGGTGCTGCACAACCAGTAGGCTTTGATCACTGGACCTCAGGGACCTGCTGGGGGTGTAGGGACTCAAGCCGGGCGTACACTCTATGACTTTTTCACTTTTTTGAGCCAATTTTCCACTCGTGTGAGAATCCACGAGATCGGGGCGAGTTTTGCGCCGAGCGTCGTGTACAGCGGGTTACGAGAGGCGATTAACACCACGTGACCAGCTACCGATCAGCAATCGTGAGCTCGCACAAACTTCTGGCGTGTTTGAAATTTTGATCGTCCCTCAAAGTCATTTATTGTCGTTTCTACCACATGTGCAAGACATAGAGAAATGAAATTGAGTTTCAGTACACACAATTCAGAGATCAGACATACATGGGAAAGACACATGACAAGAGTTGGTGACTGCGGTCATTCGCAACACGAGTCGCGCTACCTTAATAGATGAAAAGGGAATTACATGAGGATAGGTTGGGGGAGGGAAAAAAGGCATACCAGAGTTACTCCCGACAGGGCGTAGCTGTACTATGCAAAAAAAAAACACCTCAACATAGAAGCACGAACTTCAACATTCACAACATGAGACTCCGATAGGGAGGCCGGGGGGGGGGATCCTGTTTATCCGGGGCCAGCAGCCATGTGTGGCACTCAGCCAGCTGTGTCCACAGGAGGGAGAGAGATCTTGGGAAGAGCACAGAGCACACTGGAGTTCCTGCAGGTTGATGGCCTCGCTATGAAATCCACAATCTGAAGGCGGGGGGTAGGACGGGTTTCCACAGCATCTGTCTGCATTCCTTCCTTCGTGGGGGTTGTTGTTAGCAGCTTCAAGGCTGCCTTGGCATCAGATTAGCATAACAAGACTGTATTTGGGTCAGGCAGAGATAATTTCCCCTCTGCCTTCAGTCTGTAACTGGTCATTCCAGTCCTTCAGTGAAGCCAATTCGGGTTATTAAACATCTCCACACCGTCCGGTGACCCTCTCCGAGATGACATCCATTTTGCGCACTAACACCGGTAACGCAGCTAAGACATTGTCCAGCTTGCGATTCACCTCGAGTAACGTCCCAGCCTGTGAGGTCTCCACCCAGACGGTGCTGTCCATGGGTGTGGGTCGCCCTCCAATCGCTCCCGTCTTCCCAATTTTCCATAAAACCAGATATCCTCCCATTCCAATCAGAAGAAATCCAGTGATTATCAGGCCAAATGTCCACATATCTTCGACGTCCTCAATGGAGAACTGAGAGAGACATACGACCTTCCACTCCTTCCAGGAGTCGAGCATATATCCCGCTGCTTGTGTCTTGTGAGGGTATCGCACTGTTGAAGCGGTGCTGCGAGCAGCTGCGACCCAAAAGGTACCAGAACCACTCACAACGCATGTGCAATCATGCATCAACACCGCTCACCCGCTATTTCCCTAATAACACACGTTGTTCATTTTTATTTCTGAATTTTTTTTACTCACAAAGATTGTCAAGAAAATGTGTTTGTGGTGTTCATGTCAAATTAAACTGATCACAAAACACAGATTTACTTTCTTTATTTCGTTTTCCTCATCCAACCCCCATAAATCCCTGTGTGTCCTCCTGCAGCACTCCCGAAGGACAACAGGCAAAACAAGACACAAAAGTCTGACGTGTTGGTAAAAACTGCTATTTTTAGCATATTTTTAGGTCCGACGTGTTGCTACCAGACGTACAGTGTGAGCAGTCAGGTCGCATCCGAGAACTGGGTCGTACAGTGTGAGCGCATGACTCGTGAGATCTGCCCTGCGAGGAAGTTGTACAGTTTGAGCTGAAGCTGAGTGCTACGAGTGAAAAAGTCGCACAGTGTCCGCCCAGCTTTAGAAGATCACCAATGTAAGATGGTGCTTGTCCATGTAAGGCCCTATAGACCAGAACCAGGATCTTGAAATGAACCCTGAAGTTGACTGGCAGCCAGTGAAGCTGGAGGAGAAGCGGGGTGATGTGGGTGTGTTTGGAGGACTTGGTCAGAAGCCGAGCACAGGCGTTCTGAACCACCTGTAGACGGTTCAGGGAGGTTCTGCTCAGACACGTGAAAAGAGAGTTGCAGTAGTCTAAGCAAACATCTAAATGATAAACATGTTTAATTGAGAAGGATGTGAAACTTGTAAATATGGAACATATTAAAAAATACTCAGAACCTAAAATACTTTATTAATCCCAGAAAGAAAGAAAAAAAATGGCTCAAATAATCCCAGTAATGTAGCGCCTGACCCCATAACTCCCTCTGGCTCTTTTCGGTGTAAGCTCCTGGTCTTCCTGATGTTCTGCAGTTTCATAGAAACCTGGATTTGCTTTGAAAACAACGGGCAGGGGGCGTTTTGTAATCAGATCTGACCTCCAGGTCCGTCTGCCACACCTGCAGTCTAGCGGATCAGAACCAGAACATTGTCACACATCCGACTCTTCTGTTGTAGAATCAGAAACTTTCCTCATTTAAGATTTGGATGTTTCTTCTTGCTGGGATGGGTTAGGGTTCACATCTGGTTGCTGACAGGGTGAGCTGGGCCTCCCATCCACTGTAGAGCCTTTCTTCATGAAGCAGTTTACAGGCATGAAGCAGGCCACCTAAGGGCTGAACAGCAGTCCAATAAAACGGTAAAAATTACAGATTCTAAAATCTATATAATTCAAATCAAAAGGGAAATAAAATGTCTTTTTTTTTATCTTTTTCAATGTTTATTTCATTTTTTATTCTGTTATTATTTTATGCGAGGGATTTTTCTGTAACACTTCACAGTAAGACTCCCTTTACTGATGATAGTTAGGGCTTTATTAGGCATTAATAAACTACTAAACAAAGTATTAACAACTGCTCAGGTAATGCATTAGACCCCCACCCCTGCTGAACCTTTGTCCTAACCAAGGACACTTAATAGTTAATATGAGGCACATGAATGGAGACAGCCTTATTGCTTAATGCTGTAAGTGATGTTAACAAAGGGACTCATAGTTTATGTGAAGGTTTGTTTTTACTGCTATGTTGTTGAAGTGTGTGCCTCGGACCAAATAAACAAGATACTGGTCAGTAATAGAGAGCTAACATCTTATAATCAAGCACAGGACAGAAAACAGACGTGAAATGATGGTGACGTCTGATACGTAGCAAAGACAAATGAAACGTGGAAACATGATGATCCTCCTTGTTCAGTGAGTTAACTTCACCTCAGGAATCACGCGTACCTCGAAGATAAGTAAACGTTAAATAACCAAAAACCAGAGAAGTCAGTTCTCTTTTCTGTTGTGTTTTTATTCAGTCAAACATTTCATTATTCAGGTTACATGAGCGTTCGATTCCTTCCTCCAGAAGATTTGGATTTAACACAGAAGGATGGATTCAGCGCTACAAACCAGCTTACAAACCAGTTTAATTTTTAACTTATTAAAAAAATAATTTACTGTAACAATAACAATATTAGCTCTGAAACAAAGGTCTGTCCTACAGTAATGATCTGCCAGAGTGGTGATGCTGGGATGTTCTCTCAGCTAAAGCCTGACCTGTGCCGCCCTCTGCTGGAACACTCCAAGAATCGGTCCAAATTCTGGATAAACAACTGGCATCAGCAGAAACTAGAATCTCGAGTGTTTCACCTGTAGCAGAAACAGGAGCTTAAGACTTGCTCAGTTTTACTAGTCGATTTATGTTTATTTAGCAGACACTTTTATCCAAAGCTACTTACAGTTTATAACCTGTAGGGCATGTTGTGATCTGTGGGGGAAACCGGAGTACCCGGAGGAAACCCACACATGCATGGGGAGAACACGCAACTCCACGCAGAAAGGCCACAGCTGAGTTTCGAACCTGCGACCTTCGTGCTGCGAGGCAACAGTGCTAACCACTGCGCCACCATGCAGCCCAGTGACCTGTTTCTCAGTGACCTTTAGAAAAGTGTATGCATTTGTAAAACATCCTGCACACGGGTAACCAGTACAAGGAAATAACTGCACAAATTACTCAGAAACCCTCCAAAGAAGTTCTAAAAAATCATGAATTATCAAAATGTTCCTTTTACATCAAAACTTGACAGAACAAGTAAGTAGGCCTATGGAGATTTTTATTTTGCTTATTTTATTGCATTTATCTTTTCATCAGAAACATCTGAGTAATGATCTAAATCTACCTTTACCTTCCACCTTCCCCCAAATCACACTTGTGCACACACACACACACACACACACACACAGACACACACAGACACAGACACAGACACACACACACACACACACACACACACACACACACACACATGCACACACACAGACACACACACGCACGCACACGCACACACACGCACACCCACGCACACGCACGCACACACACACACACACACACACGCACGCACACGCACACGCACACACGCACACGCACACGCACACACACACACGCACGCACACACATACAGAATGCTGCTTGCTTATTTCTATTCAAAAACAGTTTTAAACAATGATACAACTCATCAAAACACCATTAAAGGAATGCATATTATTAAGGTCTCTCTGTACGTATGTATGCATAAATAAATATATGTATATATATATATATATATATATATATATATGATCTTTATTACTAGGATTTTTATCAAAAATTAAGGAATTTTTTCTAATAGCTCCTAGGTAAATTAGTCAAAATACCAAAAAACCATTTCTCAATGTTTTTACTAGGCTAGGTCAATGAGACACAGCAGTTTTTAACACCTTTAATACGGCCTGATATATTTTAATTAGGATTTGAATCAAAAATTAAGGAATTTTTTTCAATAGCTGCTAAGTAAATGAGTCATAATATCCTAAACCAGGGATTCCCAAAGTGTGGTGCGCGCACCCCTGGGGGTGCGCGAGCTGCCGCTAGGGGGTGCGCGACGTGAAAAGTGTAATGGCTGCGGAGCTCAGAGAAGTCTGTCATATGTCACCATTAGCGTAGCCAGAAACTCATTTGTGGGCGGGCCTAAGAAAAAGTAAGTGGGCCCAATAAATGTAACTGAAAACAAATATATTTTTGTGCGCGTGTCCTCCACATGTGCCCTAGCTTCATAATAACAATGCGCCGAGCTTCAGCACTCTGGCCTGCGCACGCCGATATGTTCCGTATTTGATCATTTTAACGGTGTTGGAGGAATCTGAAGGTGGCGAGTCATTCTGGCAGATTGTAATTAACACCTGTCTCATGCAGGTGTTCTGACGTTGTAAACCTCACACACAGAACATTGTGGATGTAACTAAATAACAAGAAATGATTCCCAGTCAGGCTATTAACAGCGCGCTGAAGATCTGAAGTTCAGAGTGCGTATGTCAGAGGTCAGACGCGTTCCAGCAGAACCACGGCTCATGGGTGCACAAGTGAGCACATCTGGGCTGGGCAGAAGTTTAAATAGCGCCAATAACGAGACGCGGTGACTTGAGCGGCTGTGCCGCGCGCACACACACACACACACACACACACACACAGATTCAATAAGCGCGCACGCTGCTTTAACTCCGGTGCCGTCAGACTGAAGGCAGAAATGAATGCTTCCTCCACCGTGATAAAAACTTTTAAGAGGTTATTTTTCATTCAAGGTCAAATTAAGATATTAGCTTCTGGGATGAGTCGGGTCCGCTCCAGCCAGTGACTCCTCATGAACCTGACCACATCACATGTTACTGCAGCATTTGTTGTTCCAGTCAGCGTGGCAGCGGATCGCAGATTCAGCCACACCATAAAACATCAATAAGTCGGTCTGAGGTAAAAGTGAACATCATGGCTATATCTTGTCCCCCTATAGACATTTGATTACGCACAAGTAGGTGATCAGCTCAGGTTTACGCAGAGCAGAAGGAAGGAGAGCGCTCTGGCCGCACAGGTTAAACGTTCCTACTTTAAGAACACCGTTAAATAGCATTGTTTATGTGCTACCTGGGCACTCTAAATATTTATTTAATATTAAATCAAAGGAATTTGTAATGTATCGAATGTTTATTAATTACTATTTAAAAAATGAAAGTGATGGGGATTTTTTTTAACCCTGTCTGTTTAGCTTGACATCTGATATATATAGAGCCATGCCCCGATGTGTGTGTGTGTGTGTGTGTGTGTGTGTGTGGGGGGGGGGGGTGCGTCGACATGGTCGGGACATAGAAGGGGGTGCGCGGCTAAATAAGTTTGGGAACCACTGTCCTAAACCATTTCTCAATGATGTTACTAAGCCAGACCGATGAGACACAGCAGTTTTTATCACATTTCACAAGATCTGATCATTTTTATTAGGATTTTTATCAATAATTAAGTGATTTCTTTCAATAGCTCCTATGTTAATTGATTTTAATACTCAAAACCATTTCTCAATGATGCCACTAGTGGAGACTAATGAGACACAGCAGTTTTCATAACATTTCACAAGATCCAACTTTTTTTTTTTTTTAGGAATTTTGTCAAAGGATGAAAAGCTAAGGCTGATCCCCCTTCACCTTATGTAATATGAAGGCTGTAAATGTCTTCGTCGGCATCTTGGGTGAGGTTATGCACTCTGGGCAGGGACATCTTAAACATCCATCTTCAGGCAAATTGTTGTCTCTCGCTCCCAACAGTTGAGTCATAAGATAAGTTGGGCCCTCGCTTCTGGAGGCCATAAAGGAAATACTCGATCGTCATTTCAGCTAGAAAGAAAGACAAATGAAAACCATGGACCTCGCCCTTGAACACTAAGACCACCAGAGGCTGGATGCTGATCAAGAACTGCAAGGACCCCAAACTCACCTCGCCCAATGTGCTGACCAGAGCCTTGGTGGCTGTGATGTTTGTCTTTCTGAAATACTAAAACATAAACCCCATCATGGCACATGATTAGAGAGAATTTGGCCTTGTCCCTTACTGATGAAAAGGTTCAACTGAAACATGAGGCCAACTTAAATGAAATGGATTGTGTACCAGTGCGATTGACTACAACTTGATATCAAGCCAGGTGGTGACGAGGGACGTTCTGACTGAGAAAGGTTACCATCGACGAGATCCCCACTCCAAGACAGGAGGAAGAAGAGCATACCACCTAAGAATTTGTGGGAGGAGAGGTTTGATTGAGGTCACAGATTTTAATTGCAATGGCCTGAAGCTGTGTTGCTGAGCATTGAAAAATGGTTTTGAGTATTTACAGCAATTAGCTTAAGAGCTATTGAAATAAATCACTTATTTTTTTAATAAAAATTCTAATAAAAAGGATCAGAGTTTGTGAAATGTGAAAATAACTGCTGTGTGTCTTTGGTCTGGCTTAGTAACGACATTGAGAAATGGTTTCGAGTTTTTTTGACTGATTTACCTAGGAGCTATTGAAAAAGATTCCTTAATTTTTGATAAAAATCCTAATAAAAAAGATCAGATCGCATGAAAGGTGTTAAAAACTGCTGTGTTTCATTGATCTAGCTTACTAACACAATAGAGAAATGGTTTTGCGTATTTAGACTGATTTACCTAGGAGCTATTGAAAAAAATCCCGTATTTTGGATAAAATTCCTAAAAAAAAAAGATGAGATTGTTTGAAAGTTGTTAAAAATTGCTGTGTCTCATTGGTCTAGCTTAGTAACACAATTGAGAAATGGTTTTGAGCAGTAAAATCAATTAACCTAAGAGGTATTGAAAGAAATCACAGAATTTTTCATGAAAATCTTAATAAAAAAGATCAGATTGTATGAAAGGTGTTAAAAACTGCTGTGTCTCATTGGTGTGGCTTAGTAACACAATGGTCTTGTGTATTTAGACTGATTTACCTAGGAGCTATTGAAAAAAATCCCTTAATTTTGGAATAAAATCCTAATAAAAAAGATCAGATTGTATGTATAAATTTGTTATAAACTCTTGTGTCTTGTAAATGTTGTTTAGTAACACAAATCAGAAGTAATTTTGAGTCATTTAGAAAATTATTGTGGAAGCTTTTAAATTTTTTTTGTACTCGTTTACAAAGAACTACACATTTCTTGATAGTCCCTAAGCGAACCACCGTTCCCTATAGCGAGTCCTCAGAATTCAGCAAACCGCTGTCTGTGCCGTAGTGCACGGCATGAAGACTTATCGCTGACCGTGTAAACCAATGCCCGTAGAATATCCAAAGTCCAAGTTCAAATTAACTTCACCGCGGTGAAAAGAAAAATGTAGGTAGATTTATTTCCACTACACGTTTTTACCAGCATAAAACAATAAGTTATACACATGTAATATTTATTCATCTGATACAGTTCAGATCACCTTCAAAACTCAATCACACACCCAGGGCTGTTTCAAGGCATTTGGGGGGCCAAGGCAAAACAGACCTGTAAAATCTTTCTTGGTTCAGAAGATTAGAAAACACACAGAAGTAGATTTATTCCTGTGGATTAAAGGCTCATCATGTAGGTCAGAATATAGATGAAAATTGACCCTTTCTGGACGTTACACCACTGGACAAACCTGAGAAACTTAAACTTCTATTCGGTATCATCCATAAAGTTCCCAAACAGAAACCTCACATTGCTGTGACCCTTGAGGGGTCGCTAACCTTTTGATGCAATCTTAGACACTGGGTCAGACATTTCTATCATGTCTCGTTCATGTTGGGTAAACCTCAGCTTGACTGCGGCTGATCACATTCTTCTTGTGGTGTTGTGGACAACAACAGCGATACCCATGTGGCTAGTTGTTATGGTGTTTTGCTGGTCAGTCACATCCACTGGCCTAGTGTATGTGTCATCTTGTTTCTCCCTGAGACACCTCGCCCTGTGGCATGCTCTAAAGTTACTAAAGGGAGGTGCACCGTTACAGGCTGACCCAGTTCTTTCTGGCTGCACTTGCATGCCAACTGAGAGCCCTGTGGAGTCAATCCCAGAGCAAAGCAATCGGGAGTCAATCCCAACCAGCTCTACACAGTCCGCTCATGCGCCAGTCTCCGGTCATTGTCGATCGGTATTCCAGGTTTCTGGACTAACTAAGTTTCTGAGGTTGGTTGCGTGTATCTTGCGATAGCTGTCACGTCTAAGCCTTCTCTCTAACGACTCTATGACCCTGAACCCCCTTCGGGGATCGCCCTTGACTCATTCACTGCCAATGACGACTAAAGTTGTCATTTACATGTTTTTTACTGTGTGGGCGTCGGACGAGCCCCCACACCGTGAGAACAAACATCTCAGCTGTAAAGCCGATCTTCATCCACATACGTCACACGTCATGTGATCAGGAAGCAGAAAATCCATGTGTTAGGAGATCGTTTTGGGCCGCTGCTGTAAAAAAAGTGAGCCGCAAACCGGAAAAGCTTCTGCCGATCACAATTCAACAACAGATTATGAAAGAACAGGTAACACTCAAAACACACAGATTCTTCCTGATGTAAGAGGTGAGTCTCCACTTTCTTTTGGTTGTTTTGGCGTCAACATCATCCTAGCGTTTAACGTTCTGTGACTCTTACAAAAGCAGTAAAAATGGTGAGAAATGCTGGCAGCGAAGGGCTTTACCGATCAGGAAAGGGCTGGCAGAGAATGAGTTAATGAGCACCCAGGACTGTTGATGACTATCTAGTGTCTGGTCACCCAGAAGGTGTTTGCCAAATTTGACCCTGAAATGGCCTGTGCTCGGAAAATACTAAGTTCCTTCAAGCCTCTTTCTGACACTGGTACCAACTGGACTCGTACATTGATGTGGCCCTCTAGATGGGTGTGGTGGAGGTGGTAGTGGTGGTGGGGGGACTGTCATGATTAAACTTACCAATCACAATGCCTTTTAGGTGGAGCCTCTCAAAGGCCACCTTCCCATTTTGCCCTCGGCGAGGACATTAGTCATGGCTCCTTTGAAGACCCGCCACACCGTGTCCTTAACTGTGGACCCCCCTGCAAGGCCGAGTGTTGAACCCTAAAATTAGAAAAATTGATCTTCATTAATTTTTTAAACAAAGATTGATTTTCATTGAATTTTCAAATAAATATTATACAAACTTAGAGAAAAGCCTGGATAGCCATTGTGCTCCACTATTTATTTAATTGGCGTTTCGTGGTTGCCTGATGAAGGGCAGAGACCTGAAACGTGGGGGGGCGCAAATAATTGTGTGGAGCTCGTTGGGTTAGGGTTAGGGTTAGGAGTTGAAGAAAAGAAAGTCCCAGTCGCCGTAGGCTTTGTGAGGCTTTGTGCACAGACTCTCCTGCACTTAGTCCACCGGTGCAGATCTATCCCTCATTCAAACCTGTGGGAACAAGTGTGTCCAATCTGTAGATCCAGAGCCGTTCAGCTCTTTTCCGTTGTTTTGTGGACCAGTTTGGATCTGACTGTAGGATCGTGGCTGTGAGGGCTTGCCAGCCATGTTCAATAAAGTGTTTGACTACTGGTCGCTGTGTGTTATGGCTTTTTGTAATGTTGTGTCTGTGTTGTGTGAAGCGTGTTAAAATGCTATTTCCTGTTTCTCCCACATATCTCATTTTACAGATTTTGCACTGAATTAAATACACCCAGTTTTTGGTTTTAGGGTTACCTGCTTGTGTGATGGGATAAACGGTTTTGTTAAACCTGTTTTGTATCCAGCGCAGTTGGTTAAAAAAATCACTTTGACCTTTGACCTTAGGTTGTTGTAGGGGTCTCAGCTTGGCCTGAACCAGAAAATCTTTCAGGTTTTGGTTCCGTCTGTAGGCCGCAATTACCCTGTGATTTTGCAGTAAGTTAGTCTCTGATTGGAATTTAGAAAAGTTTTGTTTGATTTTATGAATTAGTTTTCCTGCCGAGGGAGAATAAGTGGTGACCAAAGGCAATAATGCTGATGTGTCCTTGGGTCTGGACTCCAGGAAGGAAGCTTTACATGTTTTCAGAATTGCTCTAGAATATCCTCTTAAGGATAGTGCTGAAAACAGTATCCGAGTGGCTTCCTTGAAGTCGCTTTCCTGAGTGCAGATTCTGTGGAAGCGAAGTAGCTGGGATTTAATAAGACCCGCATATGTGTGCTTTGGATGGTAACTGGTTTTAAAAAGCAATGCGTGTGTGTCCGTAGGTTTAAAATAAACCTTTATGTCAAGTTTGTGTGTGGAGCTGAAATTTGGGCCTTTAAAGGTTGTGGTGTCTAAAAAATCGACTGATTTAGCATTGGTGGACGATTTCAGCTTCATGGATGGGTTATGTGTGTTTAGCGTGTTTAGAAATAGTTGAAAGTCTTCCTCCGAGTGAGTCCAGACCCCCCAGATGTCATCTAGATATCTGTAATAATAAAGTGGTTTCTTTACACATTTGTTTAATGCCTCCGTCTCCCATTGCGCCATGAAGATATTTGCATACGCTGGAGCAAACTTCTTCCCCATCGCTGTTCCCTTAATTTGCAGATAGAACTGGCCATCAAATTCAAAATCATTCCTTCTCAGATTAATTTGTAATAGCTGGAGTAGCTCCTTGTCTGGCCTTCTGCTGTTGGGGTGTTTAAGGAGAATTTGTTTGACTGCATTAATGCCTTCGGTTATGTCAATATTTGTATATAAGCTGTCTATATCCATGGTGAACAGAATGGAGTTGTCTGGCAGGATGATTTGTTTGATCTTGTTTATAAAGTCATACGTGTTCTTGATGTAACTGTCATGTGTTATTGATAGGGGATTTAAATAGTGATCGATGAATTCTGCTGTTTGATATGTTTCACTGTTGCAGTCAGACACGATGGGTCTACCCGGTGGGATCTCATGGGGTTTACTCCATTTTGCTGGTTCCTTGTGGATCTTCGGTAACAGATAGAACCTTCTGGCTCTTGGTTCCGAAGAGCCTTTAAGATATCTGTGCTGTTTTGCATTAATAAACCTTTTCTCATACAAAGAGTCAATGATTTTAGTCACCATGGGGATGGTCTCTGGATAAATGGGTTTGTCTAGTTTATTGTAATAGGTGGTGTCCAGCAGTTGTCTTTTACCTTCCCAGAGATATTGTGCCCTGTCCATGATGACAATAGAGCTCCCCTTATCAGCCGGCTTGATAATAATGTTCTTGTTGCCTGTTAATTCCTTGAGTGCTTTGGTTTCGTTAATACTCAAGTTAGGTTTGGACTTGTTCATGTAAAATGTTTTGTTGAAATAACCAAGATCCTCCTCAATAAGTGAGTTAACTTCTGGCGGCAGAGTGCCAGCAGGGGGCGCCCATTCTGATTCTGGCATGAAAGGTTTTGGTTTACCTGTTTTATCTTTACCATCTTCCTTAAAATGAACAGCTAATTTGATTCTCCTATGGTATTTTTGTAAATCGTGTCTGATCTGCAGCATTGTGTCATTGTTTTTAGCTTTGCTGTGAGAGGGGATGAAGGTTAAACCCCTGTTTAACAAAGAACGCTGTGCGTCAGACAGTACAAAAGATCTGGACAAATTACAAACATTGTTATTAACAATGCTTCTATGCCCTTCCTGTCCTGGTAGGCTATCAGGGCTGCCTATTTTAACCAGGCAGACCAGAGGTCCCACATCCTGGCAGCCGTGAATCTGGTCCAATGGACCTTGTCTGGTTTAACCCTGAAAAAGGCAGCGTCCTGGGCAGGGATGAACCTGTTGAGCTGAGAGATGTGAATATTGAGATGTGTGAGCATGGCTTGCTCCCTGTGTGATAAGGAGGGAGAAAAGTTCACCACAGGAACAAAGATCTCAGCATTAGGACATTTAAGTTTGGCTACTTTAATGGCAGTTTGCATTTCCTTAACCAAAGCCCTTTTGTCCTTCTGTGTTCTGTTGTTGATACCAAATGAGAGGACCAGTCTCTCTACCTGCTCCATTTGCCCAGATTTGAGGAACAGGCTGGTCACATGTCTCCACTTGGCTCCCGGAAAACTGTCCACCTGGATGTTGTTGCTACAGTCCCCTGTCACAGGTAGGTGTGCAACATTCGAGTCCCCCAGAACCACATATTTTTTTCACAGGTTAAGTGACCAGTCTCGTGATTTTTTACCAGTGTTTGTGTGTCTGGTTGTGGCATTTACCTGAGATGAAGGTGATTCATCAGGCCCGGTGGGGGTGGTGGCGGTGGCTGCGGTGAGCGGTGGGTGAGTCGTTTGCTGGAAGGAAAGTTGCCTCTGTGTGCTCTTTTCCATCCGGCGACGGAGGGCGACAGGCGTAGGTTCCAGCAGTGGTGGAGAAGAAGCAGCAGGTAGTGAGTGTGAGCGCATCATTGCTTCATAAGCAAGGAATTCGTCTATGATGGTCTGTTCCTCTGCTGTCACGCCGCGGGGTCGAGGCAGAGACTCCATCACGACTGAAGGGGAGGATCCTGTTGTCCTCTGCGTGTACGTTTCCTCCTGGCTGGATGATTTCCGCTGCCTTTGGGGAAGAGCCGGCGTCTGTGGAGTGCTGCGTGCCTGGGGTGATGGTGTGGGTGGTGCTGCTACAGCTGGAAAGAGGGGACGGCTGCTGTGTCGTTCCTCGTTGGATGCTGCAGGTGACCAGTCCCCTCTGGATGGTTCCGTCATCGTTGCCACTGTTGTCCTGTGGGGTGGTGGTGGTGGTGGTGAAGGTGGGGGGGCCGGAAGAGGAGATTGTGATCTCACGGAGCCCCTGGGAGCGTAGGGAGAGGATGCATAAACGGAAAGTTCATCCTCACTCTGCCCCCTGTGTTGTTGGGAGTGCGGAGGGGGCATGGTCTGCGTGGAGGACTCAAGAACAGATGTACGTTCATCAGGTTCACCATTTTCCGATGAGGGAGTTGCTGGTTCTTGTGAGTCCTTTTCCTCATCCGACATCAGGAAGACCTGCACCTCTTCCACCGATTCTGGTCTTAAACGTCTCCCCAAGTTCCTTCTGGCCCATTTAGTGGCTATTTCTAATGGAGCCAGTAGGTTTCCCCCAAGATCTTGCAAAGTGCGTTTTTCTGACTCCATCTGATCTTGGTAGTGTTGTCTAAGGATCAGCACGGTGGTGTAGGCCCACGATCTCGCATTACCATCTATTAATGTGGAAGTTCTGGTAGATGGAGCCGCGGGTTTGATGATCGTGGCCAAGTACGCGGTTATGTTTTGAATGCCGGGTGGGTTATTGTCCTTATCCGACACATTTTTTAAGTGATGTGCTGCTTTAAGAAGTCTGTGCATGGTTCTGACCTTTATTGTGAAGTCTGGGTCATCAGATCTTTGTGGCGCCTCTGACAGGTTTCGGGTCTGTGCGCCCTGCTGCGCGTACTGTCCCTGTGGGGGTCGCCGAGCGCGTTTCTTTTGTCGGTTCCAACCCTGGGGCCCTTGGTTCTGGTACCGCTTATTGAAGCCCCTACTGTGGCTCCTGGAGGGTTGGAATGGACGCTGGGGGTAAGAGGGACCACCTGAGTGAAGTTGGCCCCCCCACCTTCTTCAAATGCAACAAAAGTGGTATCAAACCATTGTGCTACGTTTGTGCTGGTTTGTGCTGCAAAAATTTTCGTTTGTGCTACTATCGTTTTAAAGATATTAATAAAAATTTCTGGAGGTCATCAGAGGTCAACCAGCCCCCCCACATTAATGGAATCAAACAAAACTGGTGTCAATCAACTGTTCTACGTTTGTGCTGGTTTGTGCTGCTAAAATTGTCGTTTGTGCTGCTTCTGTCTTGAAGATATTAATGAAAATGTAAAGGTCAAAAGGTCAACCAGCCCCCCCATCTTCTTCAAATCCAACAAAAGTGGTAACAAACCATTGTGCTACATTTGTGCTGGTTTGTGCTGCAAAATTTTTTGTTTGTGCTACTATCATTTTCAAGATATTAATAAAACTTTCTGGAGGTCATCAGAGGTCAACCAGCCCCCCCACATAAATGGAATCAAACAAAACTGGTGTCAATCAACTGTTCTACGTTTGTGCTGGTTTGTGCTGCTAAAATTGTCGTTTGTGCTGCTTCTGTCTTGAAGACATTAATGAAAATGTAAAGGTCAAAAGGTCAAACAGCCCCCCCCCCACCTTCTTCAAATCCAACAAAAGTGGTATCAAACCATTGTGCTACGTTTGTGCTGGTTTGTGCTGCAAAAATTTTCGTTTGTGCTGCTTTCATTTGGAAACCAAAAGTTTCTAAAGCTCAACCAGCCCCTTTCTTTAATGTTTAATTTTAAAGATATTAATAAAATTCCATCCATCCATCTATTCGCTTCCACTTATCCTTCTAAGGGTCGCGTGTGGGCGCTGGAACCTATCCGAGCTGTCATAGGGCAAGAGGCAGGGTACATCCTGGACAGGTTGTCAGTCTGTCACAGGCCCAACACAAGGGACAGACATCCATTTACACTCACAGCTATGGGCAATTTGGATTAACCAATTAACCTATCCCCACAAGCTGCATGTCTTTGGAGAGAACCCACACAAACACGGGGAGAACATGAAAACTCCACACAGAAAGACCCTGTAACAGTGCTAACCACCGTGCTGCCGTAATAATAACATTAATTAACATTGATGAAGAAATGTAAAGGGGCATGCCAGTAGGTGTGTATCAGTTTATAACTAGATAAGGTATTTTGAGCCAATAATCTGGTTGCGGATCACTGACTACCATGTTTCTTAACATTACCTTACTCCATCTAGTGTGCTACCAGCAGGGTATATGGTAAAATGCTAACAGTTGTTAAAACATTAACCTAATAATATGTGAACTGTAGCTTTTAAGTAAAATGCTAATATTAACAAAAGTGCTGTCATTTGGATGTGGGCTGTCATGAGCAAGTTGTATAAAATTAACATACACAGGAGTGCACTTCAGTGACTACGTTTACATGCAGCCAATATCCGGGTTATGATCACGTTAAGGTCGGTATTCGGGTTTCTGAGTTGATCAGAATAACCCGTTTACAAGCCCGTTTACAATAAATAGAAAGAGTTCAATTCAATTCAATTCAAGTTTATTTATATAGCGCCAAATCACGACAAGAGTCGTCTCAAGTAGGGCTGCAACAAACGATTATTTGGATAATCGATTAATCGGATGGGGTCTCGACACGATTAATCGATTAATCGGATTACATGGGGAAATTTTTAAAAACTGCTAGGGAAATGTTATTTCTCTCCTTCCTTCACTTTATTTAACACAACATTATTAGAAAACAGTTCAATAGCAGAAAAACAACATGCCATCACCTAAATTGTCTTATAAGGTGTATAGACAGAGACCCTAAGCTACATCTATCTGTGACCTAAAATGCTTGGTCCAAGTTAAACAGCTTAAGGGCAATTCTCATCTGTTTTGTTTGATCTCATCTGTTGACATTTATTTTAAATGTAATTAAACATAGGCTGTGAATTAATCAAAATTGATCACTATTTCCAAAAATGACTGAAAAAATACCAAATAAAACAAAAGTAAATGAATGCCATCCTCCTTGCGATGATGCCCTGGGCAACTGCCATAAAGTCACATCAAGAAATGCTGCTGATCATTCCAATGATCCCAAATAGACTCACATTAGGCCACATGAAAGCAACTGAACCCAAAAATATATTAACCAGTATATAACTGCACTCTCACACAACACGCCTGCAGCAACAGTTAGGACTCCTCCCTCCCTTTGAAAAGCGTTTTTGCTTCTGAGGACATTGTGGTTGTAAAACCACACGCTAGTAGTCTGGCCCCGGTGTGATCAACCAGTTTCTGTGGGAATGTGACGGCGGAACCAGGGCCAGATTAACACTTTGTTGTACCCTGGGCAACAATATTCAAGGGCTCCATCATCACGACCCAAGGATCACCATAATGTGGTCACATACAGAATATTTTACTGTAATATGCAGTAAATATACTCAATACCTTGAATGCCTGACAACACGTAACCCGCCCAGAGTAACCTTTGACCCACCTCGTGTGGACTGACCAATGAGGAGGGGGTCTTAACTCATACTCTTAACTCTTAACTCTCTTCATTGGTCAGTCTGCATGAGACTGACTCTCAACTGACGTTCAGTCGTAGGCAGCGAAGCGTCTCTGTGCAGTGCAAAAGCCCGGGTGGACAGTTTGTTTAATGTAGGGTGACCATATTTCCATTTCCAAACAAGAGGACAGGTGATCTGTGCCTATGACATCACACTATGGCAACGCCACACAAACCATGTTGGGACCCATTTTTTGTAAGAACTAAATTAATATCAGATTCTGCCAATAAAAGGGCTCTAAAACAACTCATATGTAAATATTTTGCATATTTAATGCAAAATCTAATTTTTCTGCTTTAGTGCTGCAACAAGGTTTTATTAATAATAAATTATTATACCTTTTGTTTTACTACAGCATCGGTAAGCTTCCTGTGCACAGATTATTAAGGATGCTTGTTTCAGCTGTGAGATTAGACGATAGGATCAATGAAAAAATAAGTTGTCACAAACTCCATGGAAACTTTCAGAGAATCCACAAATAGTGGCTTTCAAATGGTTTTGTTACTTTTTGCAAGTTTATAAAAGAAGCAGATGAGACTGCATGTCTGATAATTTAGTTTTTCATCTGATAATATTAGAACATGTCAGTAATGTCTGAGGGGCTTTTATAAACACCATATAACTAACACTACTGGAGAGGGCATGAATTACAAAGAGGCTTCTGGGGAGCCCAGTTATTTGGTGTGGGGGGGGGGGGGGGGGCATTTTGCCTTGGCCCCCAAAATGTCTTGAAATGGCCCTGGGTGTGTGACTGAGTTTTGAAGGTGATCTGAATTGTATCAGATGTATAAATATGACATGTGTAGAACTTATTGTTTTTTACTGGTAAAAACGTGTAGTGGAGATAAATCTACCTACATTTTACTTTTCAACACTTTGTTTTGTTTTCTTGTTTTTATTTAACTATTTTCCTGTCCTGTCTGTCTCTCATCTTCCTGCATCTCCTCTTAATTCTCCAGAAAATCTGTTGCCTGGATTCTTACCTTTTCACCTCATCAGTTACTTTTGAGCAGATCAAAGATCTCCTGACCGAAAAGCGCAGAGCGCGTTTTCGATGCTGCGTCAGTGAGGTGACATCACCACAGCACAGGTGATGAGCTCCGCAGTAGCGAGCTTCAGGCACAAATAAGACAGAAAATAGAGAACATGTGCGGACATGAACGATCGTATGCTAATTATAGTTTTTAGGTTGCGCCACTTTGAGAATGGACCGTGCGCTGGAAGCAGCTGCCTGGATCGCTGTGCAACAATGTGGAACCGGTTCGCAGCAGCGCAAGTCTGCCGGCTCTCCCTCGCGCTGATCTGCCGGTACCGGCTCTCCCTCACGCTGATCTGCGGCTCTCCCTCGCGCTGATCTGCCGGTACCGGCTCTCCCTCACGCTGATCTGCGGCTCTCCCTCGAGCTGATCTGCCGGCTCTCCCTTGCCCTGATCTGCCGGCTCCCCCTCGTGCTGATCTGCGGCTCTCCCTCGCGCTGATCTGCGGCTCTCCCTCGCGCTAATCTGCGGCTCTCCCTCGCGCTGATCTGGCTTGCTCTGGTCTGCTCGCAATGGCGGGCGGGAAGGCGGGGCGCTTTTGGAAGAGTTGTGCGACACAATGAATCGATGACGCAATTCGTTGCCAACGCTTTTAGTAATCGATTTTCATCGAATTTATGGATTCGTTGTTGCAGCCCTAGTCTCAAGGCACTTCACATAATAAACATTCCAATTCACAGTTCATTAAGCCAATCAGAAATAATGTTTCCTATATAAGGAACCCAGCAAATTGCATCAAGTCACTGACTAGTGTCAGTGACTATACAGCAATCCTTATACTAAGCAAGCATGCAGCGACAGTGGAGAGGAAAACTCCCTTTTAACAGGAAGAAACCTTCAGAGAATCCTGGCTCAGTATAAGCAGCCATCCTCCACGACTCACTGGGGATCGAGAAGACAGAGCAGACACACACACACACACACACACACACACACGGACAAGTAATGTGTCTACAGTTATATTATGCTGTCTTAGTAAATATTCTATTTGGTGAAAGATAAACTTTATTGTATTTATCCTAGTGGATCTATAATTAAACGGATAAACTAGTATTAGCACATCAAAAGTCAAGGAAACCAAAAAGTTATTATCAGGAGAGAGAGAATGTTTAAGTAGTTAGCATCAGTGTGCTAGTCGATGGCCCCCTCCATGAGGCCACCACAGCTCAGCAGAACGTCATTGTAGCTTCTTCTGGGGAGAAAAACACTTACAGAGAAAATAAAGTTAACAGCTGAAATTGCACAAAATAGTACAAAGAGCAGACTGTAGAAGAAAGAAGTAGAGTGTGAGAAGTGGTCAGTGTATCCTCCAGCAGTCTAAGCCTATAGCAGCATAACTACAGAGATAACTCTGGATAATCTATCCTATTTAGATGTAGGCATGTTGGAGGCAGGGCAAGGGAGAGCCGTCTTTACCGACTGTACACTCCACCTCCCTGTACTCCCCCACTTGTCCAGATTTAGGCTAACATCAGATTGTAACCATAGGCCCTATCAAGTAAAAATGTTTTAAGCCTATTCTTAAATGTAGACAAAGTGTCTGCCTCATGGACTAAAGCTGGGAGCTGGTTCCACAGGAGAGGAGCCTGATAACTAAAAGATCTGCCTCCCATCCTAATTTTAGATATTCTGGGAACCACCAGTAGACCTGCAGTCTGAGAGCGAAGCGCTCGGTTAGGAACGTATGGAACAATCAGATCACTGATGTATGATGGAGCTTGATTATTAAGAGCTTTATATGTGAGAAGGAGGATCTTAAAATCTATTCTGAATTTAACAGGTAGCCAATGTAGGGAAGCTAAGACAGGAGAGATATGATCTCTCTTTTTAATTCTCATCAGAACTCTAGCTGCAGCATTTTGGACAAGCTGAAGACTTTTAACTACATTCTGTGGACTTCCTGAGAGTAATGGATTACAGTAATCCAGTCTTGATGTAATAAATGCATGAACTAGTTTTTCAGCATCACTCCTGGAAAGTATACTTCTAATCTTAGCAATATTCCGAAGGTGGAAAAAGGAAATCCTACAAACTTGTGTAACCTGGGATTTGAATGACATGTCCTGGTCAAAGATAACACCAAGGTTCCTTGCTTTGTTCGCGGAGATTAATGTAATGCCATTAAGGTCAGGCGATTGGCTAAGCAATTTCCTTTTCTGGATTTCTGGTCCAAAGATGAGAACTTCCGGCTTGTCTTGATTTAAAAGCAAAAAGTTTAGAGTCATCCAATTTTTTATGTCCTCAAGACAAGCCTGTAATCTACCCAACCGATTAGGTTCATCAGGGTTAATGGATAAATATAGCTGAGTATTGTCAGCATAACAGTGGAAGTTTATCCCATGCTGTCTAATGATTTTACCAATTGGGAGCATATATATAGTAAAAAGAATTGGTCCAAGCACTGAACCCTGTGGTACTCCGCAAGTAACCCTGGAGTATGAAGACGATTTGTCATGTACGTTTACAAAATGAAATCTGTCAGACAGGTAGGATTTAAACCAGCCTAACGCTGTTCCTTTGATCCCTACAACATGTTCAAGTCTTTCTAAAAGAACATTGTGATCAACTGTGTCAAAGGCACAATAGAAAGAGTTGCACCTAACTTGCATAACCCGATTTAAATGCGGACGTTGGGGTAGCGTCTGGACGTATGGACTACGTCCAGACGCAATATGCGTCTTTTCTGGTTCTTCTTGTTCCGGTATCCGTGAAAACAACAACATGTTTCCCAGTTCGGAAGAGATAGCGACCGCGTTCGTTTGTGCTTTAGTTTCTTCGTCACTCCAAAAGTGTGGTGCTGTGCCGCGACTCGCCATGTTGCTCCCCACTTGTTGTTTACTTCCGGTGTTCTGGCGCATACAATACGTCTCGCTACGCAAAAGACCAAGATTCCTTGCGAACAGAGCATGTGCAGAACACATGCTTTGATGGGGATATCCCGGTATGCGTTTACACGACCAAACATTCGGGTTAGAAAAGGGTTACCCCCGGTTATGAGCATATCTGGGTTTTTGGCGGTGTTTTCAAGGACCTGCGGAACCGGGATATTGTGAATATTCGGGTTTTAAAAGGGTTACTGGCTGCATGTAAACGCACTCAGTGATTCAGCAAATCTGAACTCAAAGGCTCCAAACAGCCTGCAGAACTGTGAATCTTATGCAAGCCCCCACAATGCCGCTCAGAAAATGGTCCCAACCCGGAAGTAAGAAAAATTGCAGTTCCACCCTCATCCGCTGGGGGCTGGTACCAGAAGCGAGCAAATCCTCATTGACTCCCATGTTAAAAATGCCATTTTCACAGCAGAAATAAACATGTTTACAGCCTGGTTCAAAAAATGGTTTTTTGTCTAAATTATCTAGTTTATACTCATGACAACTCTGAGGGGGGTGAATTTTTTTCTCACTCTTCTGTTTAAGTGTATTGAAAGCCTAAAATTCTGTATAATTAATGAGCATCCAACACACGTGACCGCCGCCTCAGACCCACGTGACCACAGAGCTAGCTCCGTGGAAAGGCCTCAGTACAGCCTCGGTCTCTCCTGGAAACTGTGTCGGGATTTTGAGTCTCTGTGCTTGTGAATTCTGTTTTGGATAATATTGGTGCAATTGTTGGACAAAATGACTTGCAGTGGTATTAATTGCACTAATAGAGCGTCCAAGGAGTCTCCACTTCATTTTTTTCGGTAAGTTAAAATCTATATTTGTATTTTATGTCACTGCTGCCTTTAAACTAGCTGAGTTTACCGAAGTAGCTAGCTAACTATCAGTTTAACATGTAGCATGTACTGTTTAACCATGAAATTTAAATGTAAAATACGGTAAAATAATTAATAGGGCATATTTAAATGGGTAATAGGGTAAAACCCAGTGCATTTAAGATAAAAATGAGTTGAAATATGACGGGGCGCGCCGCTTGGGGGGACACTTCTGTGCTCTATTCTTTCATCCGGTAATCCCCAGCGGTCAGGCCGGGCAGGCTGATCGATGCGGCGCCTCGCTGCTGCGGGCTGACCGCTCGTGGAACTCGGAGACAGATCTGACCGGAGAAATACTGCAGCTCGTTGAGAAGTCTATAGGGCATACAGCGTTTCCCTTAAATCCCACTGCCACGCCGACAAGATCCCAAGTTTCTTTGTTTTTGTTGGCGCTGTTTACCGAAGAAGCAGCGGGAATACCAGCAACTTTCATCAGACTCATAAAGTTAGTTTTTGCAGGGGACCCCCTGTATTTTACTGCTCCCTCCTGCAGTCTTCCCCTATTAAAATTTAAAATGTGTAACTTCATGTATTGGGATGAATGACTAATATTCATGTTAACTAAAACGTTAGGTATTTAGGGGGAAAAAACAAAATAATAAACATTATACAGATGTCAAATAAATCAAACTGTAATTAAACTATATATTTTCAAAGTCTAGATTCTGGATAAAATCCAACAACATATGCTTTATAAATAAACACTACGCATGGCTTTTACACACACACACACACGTTACATTGTGATTTCTTAGTAAATATTCTATTTGGCGAGAGATAAACTTTATTGTATTTATCCTAGTGAATCTATAATTAAACGGGTAAACTAGCAGTAGTACATCCAACATCAAAGAAAGTAAAATGTTATTATCAGGAGAGGGAGAATGATTAAGTGGTTAGCAGCAGTGTGCTAGACGATGGCCCCCTCCATGAGGCCACCACAGCTCAGCAGAACATCGTTGTAGCTTCTTCTGGGGAGAAAAACACTTACAGAAAAAATAAAGTTAACAGCTGAAATAGCAGGAAATAATACAGTTAAAGAGCAGATTGTAGAAGAAAGAAACCCCTGGGTTAAACTGGTCTGTCTACTGCATAATGCTGAACTCTAACATGTGTCCTCAGGGAAGGACCTGATTGGTGTCCAGAACCTGCTGAAGAAGCACGAGGCTCTGCAGGCTGAGATCACAGGTCATGAACCTCGCATCAAGGCTGTCACCCAGAAAGGAGAGACCATAATGGAGGAAGGTAGAGCAGGTCTGGTCCTGACATGTTTCTGAGGTGTCTGCAGGTTCTGGCTCACTTTGTTTGGGTCCAGGTCACTTCGCTGGTTCAGAACCCTCGGCCCGTCAGAACATTCTTATCCACCACGTTCTAACACCAGACCTGTTAACCCGACAGCAACAAGTGGCTCCAACTGACGATGAGACCGGGAAGGAGCTGGTTCTGGCTCTGTACGACTACCAGGAGAAGAGTCCTGGAGAGGTCACCATGAAGAAGGGCGACATCCTCACGCTGCTCAACAGCACCAACAAGGTTCGTGTGCCCTTCACAGCCGAGGAACGACCTCCAGCTCAGAGCGAACATCTCCACACCTGCTTTGTGTTTGTGTGACTTTAGGTTGTTTTACTTGAACTCGCGTCTTTAGCTGAATGAGGATGGAGAGACGGGTCGGACCTGGAGCAGGTCGAGGTCTTGCAGAAGAAGTTTGACGACTTCCAGAAGGTCGGACTTTTCCTCCTCTCTGTCTTCCAGCAGCAGCTGTCAGATCAGCTCAGGTGATAATCAGCAGGTGCTTTTGTCCTGCAGGACCTGAAGGCCAACGAGTCCCGCCTGAGGGACATCAACAAGGTGGCATCTGAACTGGAGTCAGAAGGTCTGATGGCTGAGGAGGCTCCTATGGTTCAGGCTCAGGTGAGCGTCACCTGTCTGCAGCAGCTGGTCCCTCTCACTTCCTGGTTTGTTAACTCTGCTCGTCTCTGTTTGTAGCAACAAGAACATCTGGGTTCTGCTCCTGGAAAGGTGCGTGTTGTCCTCCGCCTCCACCAGAACCAGACGTGGTGTTTTTGTTACCACTCATTTGTTTGTTTACAGGATGAAGCCGACTCTAACCCCGGCTTTCCACAGGAGTCGTCAGCAGCACGTTACTGCAGCAGCACGTCATAGCTGCTGATAGGAACCGCTGTGGTCAACAGAACCTTTTCCACCGGAGCCGTCAGCAGCGCGAGTCGGCCGCGTCTCAGGAGCAGCATGTCGAGGCCTTTACGCGCCGGTTCTATTTTCTACGCGCGACGCCTCTGAAACGGGTCAAGTTCGACATTTTTGGGGAAGGAAAGACAGGAAATCGGACGCGGAAATGGAGAGAAGCTCCCGAGATTTTCAGAATAAAGAACGTACTGCCTTCCGGTCGCTTTACTTTAAAAAAAAGTTACTAACTGAGCGGCCCCGTGAGAAGTTATCACCTAGCTAGCGGTCTCCTTTGTTTTTCAGGTCCGTATTGGCGATTATAAAACGGACAGAACATAAAACACAAACCATGTTGTAGTTTTCTCCTGCTTGTTGTTGTGTTTACTGACGAAGTCACTCGAGTGACTTCGTGCTCGGTCGGTGACAGCTGCTCCCCTGCTGCTTCGCGTCTCGTGGGAAGGGCCAAGCAGCAGCTTACGCGAGCAAGACGTGCTGCTGCAGTAACGTGCTGCTGACGGCTACCGTGGAAACCCGGGGTAACACGGCGTCACCCTAGAAGGTGAGTTCATTCAGCTGATCAGAGGTCACCTCTGATGGCCGCAGTCACGGCCGACCGTGCTGACATCACATAGGAATTCAGGTGACCCGGCAGGCACCAGGTGCTGGTGAAAGTGGGGACATGTCAGCTGGTTGCCATGGCTACAGTTATCTTTATGCATCTGTATGACTGCTGACTGGTGTGTGTTTCCTGTGACCTTTGACCTCAGACCGTACGGTTGGGCGTTCAGACGACGGCTAACTTTAATTCCATCAAGGTAAGAGGAAGCTCTTCCCTTCCTGTCTGAGCGATCCGTCTCCAGGTTTCCTCGTCCGGCGTCCAGCCCGCTGGCGTCCACCTTCATCTCACTGGGTTTGGTTTCTCTCCAGGAGCTGAACAACCGCTGGCGCTCGCTGCAACATGCTGGGCAGCGCCCATGAGGTGTAGCGCTTCCACAGGTACCCCGCACACTTATGCGCCGCTTACGGGTCAGTAGAGTTTGGACCCACACTCAGACGGAGTTCTGATGTCTTCTCAGAGACGTTGATGAGACCAAAGAGTGGATCGAGGAGAAGAACCAGGCCCTGAACACAGACAACTACGGCCACCACCTGGCCAGCGTTCAGGCTCTGCAGCGTGAACATGAAGGCTTTGAGCGTGACCTGGCAGCTCTGGGTGATAAGGTCCGCTTTCCTGATTGGTACCAGGACCCGAGTTGTCTCTGGAGACACATTCTTCATGGTTCTGGTGACTACACCCCAGCCGTTCCTGATCAGCAATCAGCGGGGTGCTTTCCTATTTAAGGTGGATGGAGGACACAATTTGACGCCAGAAGATTGCCTCAGTTTTGGTAGTAACCAGCCACTCGTGTTACCTCTAGTGTTCCTAGGATTAATGTTATTTCGTAGTGTTTTTGCTCTTATATTGGATTTACCATTCTTCAGGATTCCTGTCGACCTCATTGGATACTGACCTCTACTCCAGGATTTGGATATTCAACACACGGACCATATCACCACCCTCCATAACCCACCTCTCATCTCACCCAGTGCCCCATCCACCAGGACGCCCCGCTTCTCTCCACCTCTGCTCCCTCTCCTGCGCTTCCTCTCTACCTCTCCCTCCTCCAGCCAACACATACACCCACCACAGTAAGTCTGCTGAACACCTCTGCCTGCCTACAATGGATTTTGAAACCAGAACCTAAGCTCACCTGTGTTCTCCCTCCTCCAGACGCTGAGCTGTTGTTGCAGTTCCAACAACAGACTTATCTGTGCACCTTAAGTTCCTCCTTATAAATAAATCATTTTTTCCATCAGTTTTTGGTCAGTGTTGTATTCTGCATGTCTTGGGTTAAGTACCTTCCTCCAAACATGACACTCCTCCTCAAAGAGCAAATCTGTTCAGCACATTCTGACAGACAGACCACCATTCTTCTGTCATGATGCTGTACAGGACATTTTTAGAGTTTTTCTTTTTAAAGATAAATAGGATTACATTTAAATAGCAATACTTTCACATTATCATTTTCCCACACTTTCTGTATAACTGTATTTTGTTGTTTTTCAATAAAGAATGACAAATTATTTAAGTTTGGATTTGTTGCACACAAATATATATCTGTAAAAAATATCTACAAAACTAATGTATACATAACAAGTATGATTGGGTTTTGCAATACGGCACTATTTTAGTAAGATTTTTAAACCAAGTAAAGTTAGTAAAGAACACATTTCTATTGGCTGCTAAGAAACTGTTGGGATTTAAAATGGGCCTGTTGTACAAATAACTTGTAAATGATTATTCCTCACTTTTGTCTTAACCAAAGAAATTCCAGTAATTGAGCAAAAACATTTATTTTTAACACTACATTTTATAAAACAGGGCGCAAAGTGTCGGCACATGTATGTATGTCGATGGTCCACCCCAACCGAACCAGGAGACACAGACGTCAGGGAGGCCAAGGTTGTCTCTGCAGCTCTCTGGGCACCACGCCTCACTCAGCTGTCTCCAATGATCCAAATGGCTATGGAGAAAAAAATAACAGGTTTGTCATAATTGTTTAAAGTACAAAACCATACATGAAGTGGTGAGACAGGTATGTGGAACTTACACTTGCTTTGTGTAGCTGATGTTGGAGACACACAGGCTGCCATGGTGACATTTAAACAGATCTAACAAAAAAATAAAAATGAAAATTAAAAACTCCCAGACCTCATGTCATATTTACTAATCAGCTATGGCTGATTTATTGTTTGGATCACAGTGAGTTACACTAATTCTAATATGTTTTTATTTCTATTATACATACATACTTTTTAACTGTTATTTTCACGACTGTTATCAGGCTCTCTTGTTCTGGTTCTGATGATAATTCCGTGTCTTCCAGTAAGTTATCTTGTGCTTACTTCATCTGTAGAATGTCTCTTTACTTTTGATAAATTGTACTGAGTCCAGAATAAAGACTAGTTGGCTGTACAAGATACAAACAAGTATAACATTTTGGAAATATATGAAATGTATTTACGCTGCTAATTTAGCTCGAATACTAATAACTGCAATATTTTCCGGACTATAACTCGCACTTTTTTACATTTTCTGGCAGGTCCTGCTACTTATATAACAAAATATGTAGGCTACACCGCGCTGCTGCGGGCCGACTCCGACCCACACAAGAATGAGTTCCCCTGTCCCGCTGGGAGGGTTTCAAACACCGCCAGCATCTGTTAGAGCCTGTGGCGGGGTGCTGAGGGCCGGCTCCAGCCCAGGAATGAGCTGTCCTCGCCGGCCGGGAGGGTTTGAAACACCGCCATCCTCTCCTCTGCTGGCTGTTGTTCATTCTGTTATGGTTACCGGTGCTTGTGTTGCTATGTGAAACGCTTGGTCTCAGATTTTGTAAGAAAGATAATAAAATGTCCCCCCAAAATACGACTTAAATATATTTTCTCTTATTCATGATACATTTAATGGCTGGTGCGACTCAGGAGTGATAGCGCCGAAAAAAACTACTGAAAACTTGCTCAAAGCAAAATGTATTCATTACGGAAATAAATTATAAACTTACCGATTTAAAACTTTTTTAATACAGGTACTTCTCACGAACAGGCGCAGAAAACCTCCACCTAAACTCCGTGTGAGGTTCAGGTCGATGGGTGTTCCAGTTAGCTCCGGTTGGGTTGAAGCTAGGTGGCTACATCCGTTAGCTCGGCTCCCACCTCCGCTTTAGCTTTGGGTTAGCCAGGGTTAGCTTCAGGTTAGCTCGTAGCTAGTTCGCCTGGGTGTCGTCACTCGAGCCCAGCCTTACAGCCCCACCCTCAGCGCCTCCTCTCTTCCCTTTTATGGAATTGTCTGGGCTGGACGGAACCTGTGACACGGTCAAAATGGCGGTGGTGGACACCTCCCATTATGGACAGATAACGTGTTATTGAAGCCTATGGAATCGAATTGTCCAGTATATGTACAGTCTATGATCTTATGTAACTGTCAATGTTACCTGAAAGGGCCAAACTATATTTTTTTGCAAGAGTCAAACTTCTGTAGCCATGGTCACAAAGGGCTATTAAATGAGTGGACTATTAAACACGTGTGGGATTGACACAGACACAGATTTATCTCAACAGAGCATGGATTTATCTACAAGTATTTTGATGATGAGCAAGGAACATTGACTAAATTCATTTTTGTACTATCAAATGAATTTTGAACTAGATCTTGTTAAGGATAAACTGGTACAACTCTGCCAGAAAAAAACAAACGTAGCGACCTGTGTTTGGTTTGTGATCACAAGGGGGTGCTATCATACACATTCTACTTCTGAGAGAAAAAAACAAGAGTTGAAGAAAACATGTGCTAGCTATCTTATCTGCATTTTTAAGCTAGATTCCATGAGCAACTAGCCTGGCAAGCCAGATTAAATAAATGTATTATTTAGTGGCCATGCTTCATTGACGGCTCTCGGTTGTGGGGCGGGTTCTACCGTTGTATTTCAAATGATCTCCGCATTCCACTGGACAATGAATGTGACATACTCTTGTTTCACTCTGTTGAATCATCCCACCCACCAGGCATATAGAGAGTGCCCTGATTGGCCCACAAAGCGGATAAAGCTCTGTGATTTGTTCACTAAGCAGATAGAGCACTATGATTGGCCCTCTATTATGGACCAATCACAGCTCTTTTTGTGTTTGAAACCCCTCTAGAGAGCTGTGATTGGCTAGACAGAGTCCTGGTAGGAGCTGCTGAGGTTCCAATGGAGCATGCCTAGACCAAACTTTGCAAAGCAAAAATTTGGTCTAGTTCACTAGGCTAATGAGCAACAGCAGGACAAACGATAATTTTAGCAGCACAAGCCAGCACAAACGTAGCACAATTGATTTACACCAGTTTTGTTTGATTCCATTAATGTGGGGGGGCTGGTTGACCTCTGATGACCTCCAGAAATTTTTATTAATATCTTTAAAATGATAGCAGCACAAACGACAATTTTAGCAGCACAAACCAGCACAAACGTAGCACAATGGTTTGATACCACTTTTGTTGGATTTGAAGAAGGTGGGGGGGCTGGTTGACCTTTTGACCTTTACATTTTCATTAATATCATCAAGACAGAAGCAGCACAAACGACAATTTTAGCAGCACAAACCAGCACAAACGTAGCACAATGGTTTTGTTGCATTTGAAGAAGGTGGGGGGGCCAACTTCACTCAGGTAGAGGGACCGTACCTGGCGGCTGACGCGTAAGACTTGCGTCTCTGGGGGTACCGCTGGGGGTACCGCTGGGGGTACTGCGACTGCCAGCTGCGGTCCTGTTGATAGCGAGGCCGTCGTTGCTGGGGAGAGTGGCGTCGTTGGAAACGTCCTCTATTCTGCTGGTTCCACTGAACGTCCCGTCGTCTTCCCCCTCGGTAGCGAACCTGTGTCCAGCCCGACTCCTCCTCCATCTCATCCGGTGGGAAATAGTCCCACGTCATTCCGGAGATGTCCGGTAGTTAAAAAACAGGTGCTAAACTAACTAACTGTGTAGCTAACTATCTAAAAAAACAAGTGGAATTAAATGAAAGAACCGAAAAACTGCGGCTTAAAATGTTGGCAACTGGCCATTTATTGAACAAACGTGAAAAAGTTAACTGGAACAAAGAAACAAAATATTTACAAAAAACAAGCTCAACGCTACGTTTCGACTCCTCAATGAGTCTTCATCAGGCTAAGAGCTTGTAAAAGTGCATAGAACCTTCTCTTGTCGTTGAAGCTCGGTCCAGAATGGTTGTCCCGTTCTGTTTCTGACCGGTTTCATCTAGCTCATACCAGTTAACAAGCATCAATTGGCTCTATTAGCACCTGTACTTGTGTCCAATCAAATTGGACCAATCCAGAGCGCCGCGGGAGTGGTAGGACCATATTTAGAGTTCCGGTCCATACTCCCTCTAGTGTCCAAGAGAGCGCCTGGCACTTTTCACTAACAAGATTACATTTACAACATGTTATTACCATAAAAAATAGACAAATACAGACACAACGTACATAACACTTTGCATTCATGTGTTATATGAAAACAAACCTTCTGTGGGGCATGATTTAAAAGAAATTCAAATTCCAAGACATGAGATTCCCCACACTGGCTTTACTCTATCTGACTGACTCCTTTCCCTGCTACATTTCTGATACACTCTTGCCCTCTAGTGGGCAAAACTGTGAACTACATGAGTCATCTGTAGCTGATTAGAAAATTAAGTTTAGGTGTGTCCTTTTAATCTGAACAATCCAACATCTGTGTGGGACTTGAGACCTGTCAACCAGGGGTGAAGGTTTGCTGGCTGGAAGAGGCAATTGATGGTAAGACTCAAAGGAATTTGTGTCAAATATTCCGGTTTTTAGTGTCCAATATTGGTTAAGGTTAGGACAATCTACTCCACTGTTTAGGGTTGGAATAGGGATTGGGGTTAGGTTAAATAATCCAATTTACTCCAAGTTTAGGGTTAGAACAGGGGTTGGGGTTAGGTTAATTAATCTAATCTACTCCACTATTTTAGGGTTAGAATAAGGATGGGGTTAGGATTAGATTAAAGAATCAATTTGTATTCTGAGTCTTACAAATACTGCCCTCCTCCATGTCCAGCAGACTCCCCCTGTTGGCAGAACTGGATGGGTGAGTGACCAACAGATAAAGTCAGGGAAGAGGTAAGTAATGTACAGAAGAACACTTGTTTCATTTCTACTCATTTTTTCATTTTCCAAAGAACTGTTGTGGAAATATTGCATCAGAGTATTAAATGGGAGGGCAGTGCCCCTCCAGAGGTCATCAGGAGGAACAAATCTGCAGCAGACAGGTTGCTGGAGGCCACTGGCCAGTTAGGAGTTGAAGAAAAGAAGTGCACAGACTCTCCTGCACTTAGTCCACCGGTGCAGATCTATCCCTCATTCAAACCTGTGGGAACAAGTGTGTCCAATCTGTAGATCCAGAGCCGTTCAGCTCTTTTCCGTTGTTTTGTGGACCAGTTTGGATCTGACTGTAGGATCGTGGCTGTGAGGGCTTGCCAGCCATGTTCAATAAAGTGTTTGACTACTGGTCGCTGTGTGTTATGGCTTTTTGTAATGTTGTGTCTGTGTTGTGTGAAGCGTGTTAAAATGCTATTTCCTGTTTCTCCCACATATCTCATTTTACAGATTTTGCACTGAATTAAATACACCCAGTTTTTGGTTTTAGGGTTACCTGCTTGTGTGATGGGATAAACGGTTTTGTTAAACCTGTTTTGTATCCAGCGCAGTTGGTTAAAAAAATCACTTTGACCTTTGACCTTAGGTTGTTGTAGGGGTCTCAGCTTGGCCTGAACCAGAAAATCTTTCAGGTTTTGGTTCCGTCTGTAGGCCGCAATTACCCTGTGATTTTGCAGTAAGTTAGTCTCTGATTGGAATTTAGAAAAGTTTTGTTTGATTTTATGAATTAGTTTTCCTGCCGAGGGAGAATAAGTGGTGACCAAAGGCAATAATGCTGATGTGTCCTTGGGTCTGGACTCCAGGAAGGAAGCTTTACATGTTTTCAGAATTGCTCTAGAATATCCTCTTAAGGATAGTGCTGAAAACAGTATCCGAGTGGCTTCCTTGAAGTCGCTTTCCTGAGTGCAGATTCTGTGGAAGCGAAGTAGCTGGGATTTAATAAGACCAGCATATGTGTGCTTTGGATGGTAACTGGTTTTAAAAAGCAATGCGTGTGTGTCCGTGGGTTTAAAATAAACCTTTATGTCAAGTTTGTGTGTGGAGCTGAAATTTGGGCCTTTAAAGGTTGTGGTGTCTAAAAAATCGACTGATTTAGCATTGGTGGACGATTTCAGCTTTATGGATGGGTTATGTGTGTTTAGCGTGTTTAGAAATAGTTGAAAGTCTTCCTCCGAGTGAGTCCAGACCCCCCAGATGTCATCTAGATATCTGTAATAATAAAGTGGTTTCTTTACACATTTGTTTAATGCCTCCGTCTCCCATTGCGCCATGAAGATATTTGCATACGCTGGAGCAAACTTCTTCCCCATCGCTGTTCCCTTAATTTGCAGATAGAACTGGCCATCAAATTCAAAATCATTCCTTCTCAGATGAATTTGTAATAGCTGGAGTAGCTCCTTGTCTGGCCTTCTGCTGTTGGGGTGTTTAAGGAGAATTTGTTTGACTGCATTAATGCCTTTGGTTATGTCAATATTTGTATATAAGCTGTCTATATCCATGGTGAACAGAATGGAGTTGTCTGGCAGGATGATTTGTTTGATCTTGTTTATAAAGTCATACGTGTCCTTGATGTAACTGTCATGTGTTATTGATAGGGGATTTAAATAGTGATCGATGAATTCTGCTGTTTGATATGTTTCACTGTTGCAGTCAGACACGATGGGTCTACCCGGTGGGATCTCATGGGGTTTACTCCATTTTGCTGGTTCCTTGTGGATCTTCGGTAACAGATAGAACCTTCTGGCTCTTGGTTCCGAAGAGCCTTTAAGATATCTGCGCTGTTTTGCATTAATAAACCTTTTCTCATACAAAGAGTCAATGATTTTAGTCACCATGGGGATGGTCTCTGGATAAATGGGTTTGTCTAGTTTTTTGTAATAGGTGGTGTCCAGCAGTTGTCTTTTACCTTCCCAGAGATATTGTGCCCTGTCCATGATGACAATAGAGCTCCCCTTATCAGCCGGCTTGATAATAATGTTCTTGTTGCCTGTTAATTCCTTGAGTGCTTTGGTTTCGTTAATACTCAAGTTAGGTTTGGACTTGTTCATGTAAAATGTTTTGTTGAAATAACCAAGATCCTCCTCAATAAGTGAGTTAACTTCTGGCGGCAAAGTGCCAGCAGGGGGCGCCCATTCTGATTCTGGCATGAAAGGTTTTGGTTTACCAGTTTTAGCTGTACCATCTTCCTTAAAATGAACAGCTAATTTGATTCTCCTATGGTATTTTTGTAAATCATGTCTGATCTGAAGCACTGTGTCATTGTTTTTAGCTTTGCTGTGAGAGGGGATGAAGGTTAAACCCCTGTTTAACAAAGAACGCTGTGCGTCAGACAGTACAAAAGATCTGGACAAATTACAAACATTGTTATTAACAATGCTTCTATGCCCTTCCTGTCCTGGTAGGCTATCAGGGCTGCCTATTTTAACCAGGCAGACCAGAGGTCCCACATCCTGGCAGCCGTGAATCTGGTCCAATGGACCTTGTCTGGTTTAACCCTGAAAAAGGCAGCGTCCTGGGCAGGGATGAACCTGTTGAGCTGAGAGATGTGAATATTGAGATGTGTGAGCATGGCTTGCTCCCTGTGTGATAAGGAGGGAGAAAAGTTCACCACAGGAACAAAGATCTCAGCATTAGGACATTTAAGTTTGGCTACTTTAAGGGCAGTTTGCATTTCCTTAACCAAAGCCTTTTTGTCCTTCTGTGTTCTGTTGTTGATACCAAATGAGAGGACCAGTCTCTCTACCTGCTCCATTTGCCCAGATTTGAGGAACAGGCTGGTCACATGTCTCCACTTGGCTCCCGGAAAACTGTCCACCTGGATGTTGTTGCTACAGTCCCCTGTCACAGGTAGGTGTGCAACATTCGAGTCCCCCAGAACCACATATTTTTTTCTCAGGTTAAGTGACCAGTCTCGTGATTTTTTACCAGTGTTTGTGTGTCTGGTTGTGGCATTTACCTGAGATGAGGGTGATTCATCAGGCCCGGTGGGGGTGGTGGCGGTGGCTGCGGTGAGCGGTGGGTGAGTCGTTTGCTGGAAGGAAAGTTGCCTCTGTGTGCTCTTTTCCATCCGGCGACGGAGGGCGACAGGCGTAGGTTCCAGCAGTGGTGGAGCAGAAGCAGCAGGTAGTGGGTGTGAGCGCATCATTGCTTCATAAGCAAGGAATTCGTCTATGATGGTCTGTTCCTCTGCTGTCACGCCGCGGGGTCGAGGGGGAGACTCCATCACGACTGAAGGGGAGGATCCTGTTGTCCTCTGCGTGTACGTTTCCTCCTGGCTGGATGATTTCCGCTGCCTTTGGGGAAGAGCCGGCGTCTGTGGAGTGCTGCGTGCCTGGGGTGATGGTGTGGGTGGTGCTGCTACAGCTGGAAAGAGGGGACGGCTGCTGTGTCGTTCCTCGTTGGATGCTGCAGGTGACCAGTCCCCTCTGGATGGTTCCGTCATCGTTGCCACTGTTGTCCTGTGGGGTGGTGGTGGTGGTGGTGAAGGTGGGGGGGGGGCCGGAAGAGGAGATTGTGATCTCACGGAGCCCCTGGGAGCGTAGGGAGAGGATGCATAAACGGAAAGTTCATCCTCACTCTGCCCCCTGTGTTGTTGGGAGTGCGGAGGGGGCATGGTCTGCGTGGAGGACTCAAGAACAGATGTACGTTCATCAGGTTCACCATTTTCCGATGAGGGAGTTGCTGGTTCTTGTGAGTCCTTTTTCTCATCCGACATCAGGAAGACCTGCACCTCTTCCACCGATTCTGGTCTGAAACGTCTCCCCAAGTTCCTTTTGACCCATTTAGTGGCTATTTCTAATGGAGCCAGTAGGTTTCCCCCAAGATCTTGCAAAGTGCGTTTTTCTGACTCCATCTGATCTTGGTAGTGTTGTCTAAGGATCAGCACGGTGGTGTAGGCCCACGATCTCGCATTACCATCTATTAATGTGGAAGTTCTAGTGGATGGGGCCGCAGGTTGAATAATCGTGGCCAAGTACGCAGTTATATTTTGGATACCAGGTGGATTATTGTCCTTGTCCAACACATTTTTCAAATGATGTGCCGCTTTAAGAAGTCTGTGCATGGTTCTGACCTTTATTGTGAAGTCTGGGTCACCAGAACTTTGTGGTGCCTCTGACCGGTTTCGGGTCTGTGCGCTTTGCTGCGCGTACTGTCCCTGTGGGGGTAGCTGAGCGCGTGTCTGTCGGTTCCAACCTCGGGGTCCTTGGTTCTGGTACCGCTTATTGAAGCCCCTACTGCGGCTCCTGGAGGGTTGAAATGGATGCTGGGGTAAAGGGGACCGTACCTGGCGGCTGACGCGTAAGACTTGCGTCTCTGGGGGTACCGCTGGGGGTACTGTGACTGCCAGCTGCGGTCCTATTGATAGCGTGGCTGTCGTTGCTGGGGAGAGCGGCGCCGCTGGAAACGTCCTCTTTTCTGCTGGTTCCACTGTGTTAGGTATTTTTATAATTGTACCTTTTTGAGGCCTAACAGATGCCCATTTCATGAATCTGTGTTTGCCAACTGTGGCTGTTTATGAAAGGTTGAGCAGAGAAGCTTGTTTGCAGTCAAGGATGTTGAGTGTGGACTTCCAGGATGTTGATTGTAGATTTCCAAGGAAACCTCTGTACCTCTGTAACCTGAGAAGGCCCGCCTTCTACATCCTTTGTGAATAAAGCCCCTGACGAACTGGGAGCACATGGGAGTGACGGGGGAAAAGCCTCGGAGGTGGTTTTTCCCTGCGTTAACTCTCCATTATTTTGGGCACTCAGGTTGAAATGTCTCCCTTATTGTCATGTGTGTTATTTCAGGTTCCAGGGTTATGGAGATTAAACATTACCCCACATGTAATTACTTAACATTTTGGTGGAGATGCTGGGGATGCAGAGCTGGTGACCTGAAGGCTTCCCCAGGAGCAGAGGGGGCCTGGTTAGCTCCATGGAGGGGTTTCTGCGCCCAGTTCTCGCATGACGATTCATGGACCTTACAAATAATCTCTCTCTCTCTCTCTCTCTCTCTCTGTGTCGTCCTTTAAGGTAATGTGGGATAAATCTAAAATTACCTATCACACTGAACGCCCCGTCTCCTTCCACCTCGGTAGCGAACCTGTGTCCAGCCCGACTCCTCATTCCGGAGATGTCCGGTAGTCAAAAAACAGGTGCTAAACTAACTGTGTAGTTAACTATCTAAAAAAAACAAGTGGAATGAAATGAAAGAACTGAAAAACTGTGGCTTAAAATTTTGGCAACTGGCCATTTATTGAACAAATGTGAAAAAGTTAACTGGAACAAAGAAACAAAATATTTGCAAAAAACAAGCTCAATGCAACGTTTTGACTCCTCAATGAGTCTTCATCAGGCTAAAAGCTTGTAAAAGCGCATAAAACCTTCTCTTGTCTTCGAAGTTCGGTCCAGAATGGCTGTCCCATTCTGTTTCTGACCGGTTCCTTCTAGCGCACACCAGTTAACAATCCTCAATTGGCTCTATAGCACCTGTACTTGTGTCCAATCAAATTGAACCAATCCAGAGCACCATGGGAGTGTCATGAACTCCTCCTCTTAACCTCCTCTGCGGGTCTGGCTGGCACTGCACTCCAGTTCCCAGCATCCCTGTCACCGACGCTTCCCGGTGACGTCATCCCGCTGAGCCTATTTAAGGATCTGTCACAGCTGAGCCGGCACTCAGTTATCATCTCACGATAGACGCCAACCTATTCTAAATGACTAAACCTAATCTGCCAACTCTAAAGACCATCCGGGAAGAGAACTTCCCACACTGTAAACAGTCACGACCAAATACCAGTCTCTCCGCGCCTGGGTCTCCAAGCCACACTCCAGCTCAGCCGATCGTACCTGACAGGGAGTGGTAGGACCATATTTAAAGTTCCGGTCCATACTCCCCCTAGTGTCCAAGAGAGCACCTGGCACCTTTCACTAACAAAGATTATATTTACAACATGTTATGACCATAAAAAAATATACACACAATGTATATAACACTTTGCATTCATGTGTTATGTGAAAACAGACCTTCTGTGGGGCATGATTTAGAAGAAATTCAACTTCCAAGACATAAGATTCCACACACTGGCTGTATTCTATCTAAATGACCCATTTCCCTGCTGCATTTCTGATACCCTCTTGCCCTCCAGTGGGCAAAACTGCGAATTACATGAGTCGTCTGTAGCTGATTAGAAAATGAATTTTAGGTGTGCCCTTTTAATCTGAATAATCCAACATCTGTGTGGGATTTAAGAACTGTCAACCTGGGGTTGAGATTTGCTGGCTAGAAGAGGCAATTGATGGTTATATTAAAAGAAATTTGTGTCAGATATTCCGGTTTTTAGTGTCCAATATTGGTTAGGGTTAGAACAATTTACCCCACTGGTTAGGAGTTGGGGTTAGGTTAAAGAACCCAATTTACTCCACAGGTTAGGGTTAGAATAGGGGTTGGGTGTAAAGGAGGGTTTGGTTATTGGTTAAAGCTAGCTCTTTCCAGGTGAGGTGGCTATCAATATGGTGTATCTGTTAGAATACAGGTAGAGGCTAGATGCATCCTTTGCTGTAGATCCAAATCTTTAATCTTGGTTGATGGTAATCGTTAACAGCATTGACAACAGTCTGAAACAGTAAACATAATTATTAAGATAAGAGACAATTCCAGTGACAGCAAATTCTCTTACAGAATATAAATTATCCAGTATACCAGCCCTCCGTACTGAACTAACCATATGTCACATATGTCTTAAAATGAATTACTAATGATCCTTCTCATTCAATACAGAAAGGGGGAATGAGGCAAAACACATTTATCTTAATTAACCAACTTACAATCTAACAGAGAAATTCAAACAATAGCACCCTCTTGTGGCTATCTAAGATCTCCATAACTCACTCGTGTGACACTGTCAGCCTTTACTCACTAGAGCAATTATAAGGTGGAACTAGAAATGAAATGTAACAAAATAACTCCTCATGTCATTAACATCAAGGCTAAACAACTTTAAATATTTTTTATAAAAGGAAAGAAACGTGTTGGACATAAACACTTCAGTAATTCAATACTCAACTAATATTCCATAATTAAACGGAGGAACTTAATAATGCAGTCTTAAACATGAAGTAAAGTGACTCACATTCTTGCATTAACATAATGCTGTCAACATCAACATGACTTGCAGGAGAATGAAGGAGCGCTTGTCTCACCAGTGTTGCCAGATCCAAAATCCCACAATATCGTACAGAGAGGTCGAAATTATCGTTTTTCTGTACAAATTATTGTACATTTTATATTTGATAATAACATTCTATAAACGATGTCTAACTCCAATATAATGTAACACCAAACTTTCAGTGATTTCAAAATGCTCTAAAATGGAAAATTGCTGTTTCCACTGGGTCATTCCACTTTAGATCAACAGTATACAACCCCACAGTGATACCATATCAATATCAAGTCATTCTCATGGTGCTTTCCAAAATAAAGGCCTTTTTAAATTGCCCATATACGACCAAACTTTCAGTGATTTCAAAATGCTCTAAAATGGAAAATTGCTGTTTCCACTGGATCACTCCACTTTAGATCAACCCCACAGTGGTACCATATAAATATCAAGTCATTCTGATGGTGCTTTCCAAAATAATGTCCTTTTTAATTTGCCCATATACGACCAAACTCAGTGATTTCAAAATGCTCTAAAATGGAAAATTGCTGTTTCCACAGGGTCATTCCACTTTAGATTAACAGTATACAACCCCACAGTGATACCATATCAATATCAAGTCATTCTGATGGTGCTTTCCAAAATAAAGGCCTTTTTAAACTGCCCATATACAACATTTGAAATCGTTAAAGGTAGGTCAATTGTGGCCCATTTAAAAAGTTGATCTAATTCTATTAGAAACAAAATCTTTAGCATTTTCCCTAATGCAATTTCTTCTTCCTTAGTAAGTGAGGCAACTTCAGAGGTGACTGTAGAACCTCATCTGTGCTTGAACCGTTTTGATCCAGTTGAGCTTTCAGAGTTATCAAAAATATTAGCTTCATCTAAACCTTCAACTTGCATTTTGGATCCACTCCCAACCAAATTATTTAAAGATGCATTTCCTTTGGTTACTGCCCCCATTCTAGATACAATAAATATATCTTTAGTAAATGGGTATGTACCACAAGATTTTAAGGTTTCTGTAATCAAACCTTCACTTAAGAAGACTTCTCTGGATCCAGATGACCCAATGAATTATAGACCAATATCTAACCTTCCATTTTTATTCAAAGTCCTGGAGAAAATAGTGGCCATCCAAGTATGTCAGCATTTAAACACTAATGCTCTGTTTGAGGAATTTCAGTCTGGTTTTAGAGAGTATCACAGCACTGAAACTGCATTAGTGAGCGTTACAAATGATATTCTCATGGCCTCAGATAAGAATCTTGTGTCTGTTCTAGTCTTGTTAGATCTCAGTGCTGCCTTTGACACAGTTGATCACAATGTTCTTTTAGAAAGACTTGAACATGTTGTAGGGATCAAAGGAACAGAGTTAGGCTGGTTTAAATCCTACCTGTCAAACAGATTTCATTTTGTAAATGTACATGACAAATCGTCTTCATACTCCAGGGTTACTTGCGGAGTACCACAGGGTTCAGTGCTTGGACCAATTCTTTTTACTATATATATGCTCCCAATTGGTAAAATCATTAGACAGCATGGGATAAACTTCCACTGTTATGCTGACGATACTCAGCTATATGTATCCATTAACCCTGATGAACCTAATCGGTTGGGTACATTACAGGCTTGTCTTGAGGACAACAAATTGGATGACTCTAAACTTTTTGCTTTTAAATCAAGACAAGACGGAAGTTCTCATCTTTGGACCAGAAATCCAGAAAAGGAAATTGCTTAGCCAATCGTCTGACCTTAATGGCATTACATTAATCTCCGCGAACAAAGCAAGGAACCTTGGTGTTATCTTTGACCAGGACATGTCATTCAAATCCCAGGTTTCACAAGTTTGTAGGATTTCTTTTTTCCACCTTTGGAATATTGCTAAGATTAGAAGCATACTTTCCAGGAGTGATGCTGAAAAACTAGTTCATGCATTTATTACATCAAGACTGGATTACTGTAATTCATTACTCTCAGGAAGTCCACAAAATGTAGTTAAAAGTCTTCAGCTTGTCCAAAATGCTGCAGCTAGAGTTCTGATGAGAATTAAAAAGAGAGATCATATCTCTCCTGTCTTAGCTTCTCTACATTGGCTACCTGTTCAATTCAGAATAGATTTTAAGATCCTTCTTCTCTTAATAATCAAGGTCCATCATACATCAGCGATCTGATTGTTCCATATGTTCCTAACCGAGCGCTTCACTCTCAGACTGCAGGTCTACTGGTGGTTCCAAGAATATCTAAACTTAGGATGGGAGGCAGATCTTTTAGTTATCAGGCTCCTCTCCTGTGGAACCAGCTCCCAGCCTTAGTCCATGAGGCAGATACTTTGTCTACTTTTAAGAATAGGCTTAAAACATTTTTATTTGATAGGGCCTATGGTTAAAATCTGATATTAGCCTAAATCTGGACAAGTGGGGGAGTACAGGGAGATGGAGTGTACAGTCGGTAAAGACGGCTCTCCCTTGCCCTGCCTCCAACATGCCTACATCTAAATAGGATAGATTATCCAGAGTTATCTCTGTAGTTATGCTGCTATAGGCTTAGACTGCTGGAGGATACACTGACCACTTTTCACACTCTACTGCTTTCTTCTACAGTCTGCTCTTTAACTGTATTATTTCCTGCTATTTCAGCTGTTAACTTTATTTTCACTATAATTGTTTTTCTCCACAGAAGAAGCGACAATGACGTTCTGCTGAGCTGTGGTGGCCTCATGGAGGGGGCCATCGACTAGCACACTGCTGCTAACCACTGAAACATTCTCTCTCTCCTGATAATAACTTTTTGGTTTCCTTGACTTTTGATGTGCTAATACTAGTTTATCCATTTAATTATAGATCCACTAGGATAAATACAATAAAGTTTATCTTTTACCAAATAGAATATTTACTAAGACATCATAATATAACTGTACACACATTACTTGTGTGTGTGTGTGTGTGTGTGTGTGCGCTCTGGCTTCTCGATCCCCAGTGAGTCATGGAAAATGGCTGCTTATACTGAGCCAGGATTCTCTGGAGGTTTCTTCCTGTTAAAAGGGAGTTTTCCTCTCCACTGTCGCTTTATGCTTGCTTGGTATGAAGATTTCTGTATAGTCACTGACACTAGTCAGTGACTTGATGCAATTTGCTGGATTCCTTATATAGGAAACAATATTTCTGATTGGCTCAATGAACTGACCTGAATTGGAATTTTTATTATGTGAAGTGCCTTGAGACGACTCTTGTCGTGATTTGGCACTATATAAATAAACTTGAATTGAATTGAATCTAAAGTGGAATGACCCAGTGGAAACAGCAATTTTCCATTTTAGAGCATTTTGAAATCACTAAAAGTTTGGTCGTATATGGGCAATTTAAAAAGGCCTTTATTTTGGAAAGCACCATCAGAATGACTTGATATTGATATGGTATCGCGGTGGGGTTGTATACTGTTGATCTTAAGTGGAATGACCCAGTGGAAACAGATATATTCCATTTTAGAGCATTTTGAAATCACTGAAAGTTTGGACGTACATGGGCAGTTTAAAAAGGTCTTTATTTTGGAAAGCACCATCAGAATGACTTTATGTTGATATGGTATCACTGTGGGGTTGTATACTGTTGATCTAAAGTGGAATGACACAGTGGAAACAGCAATTTTCCATTTTAGAGCATTTTGAAATCACTGAAAGTTTGGTTGTATATGGGTAGTTTAAAAGGCCTTTATTTTGGAAAGCACCATCAGAATTACTTGATATTGATATTGTATCACTGTGGGGTTGTATACTGTTGATCTAAAGTGGAACCACCCAGTGGAAACAGATATTTTCAATTTTAGAGCATTTTGAAATCACTGAAAGTTTGGACGTATATGGGCAGTTTAAAAAGGCCTTTATTTTGGAAAGCACCTCAGAATTACTTGATGCTGATATGGTATCACTGATGGTGCTTTCCAAAATAAAGGCCTTTTTAAATTGCCCATATACGACATTTGAAATCATTAAAGGAAGGTCAATTGTGGACCATTTAAAAAGGCCTTTATTTTGGAAAGCACGATCAGAATGACTTGATATTGATATGGTATCACTGTGGGATTTTATCTCGTTGATCTAAAGTGGAATGACCCAGTGGAAACAGCAATTTTCCATTTTAGAGCATTTTGAAATTACTGAAAGTTTGGTCGCGTATGGTCAATTTAAAAAGGCCTTTATTTTGTAAAGCACCATGAGAATGAATTTATATAGATAAAGAATCACTGTGAGGTTGTATACTGTTGATCTAAAGTGGAATGACCCAGTGGAAACAGCAATTTTCCATTTTAGAGCATTTTGAAATCACTGAAAGTTTTGTCATATATGGGCAATTTAAAAAGGCCTTTATTTTGGAAAGCACCATCAGAATGACTTGATACTGATATGGTATCACTGAGGGGTTGTATACTGTTGACCTAAAGTGGAACGACCCAGTGGAAACAGCAATTTTCCATTTTAGAGCATTTTGAAATCACTCAAAGTTTGGTCGTATATGGGCAATTTAAAAAGGCTTTTATTTTGGAAAGCACCATCAGAATGACTTGATATTCATATGGTATCACTGTGGGGTTGTTCACTGTTGATCTGAAGTGGAATGACCCAGTGGAAACAGCAATTTTTCATTTTAGACCAGTTTGAAATCTCTGAAAGTTTGGTCTTATATGGGCAATTTAATTTTTTTTAAAAATTACATTAAAATTTTCAAATTGCTCTAAAATGGAAAATTGCTGTTTCCACTGGGTCATTCCACTTTAGATCAACAGTTTACAACCGCACAGTGATACCATATCAATATAAAGTCATTCTGATGGTGCTTTCCAAAATAAAGGCCTTTTTAAATTGCCCATATACGACATTTGAAATCGTTAAAGGTAGGTAAATTGTGGACCATTTAAAAAGGCCTTTATTTTGGAAAGCACCAACAGAATGACTTGATTTTGATATGGTATGACTGTGGGGTTGTTTCCCGTTGATCTAAAGTGGAAAGACCCAGTGGAAACAGCAATTTTCCATTTTAGAGCATTTTGAAATCACTGACATTTTGGGTAGTATATGGGCAATTTAAAAAGAACTTTATTTTGGAAAGCACCAGCAGAATGACTTGATACTGATATGGTATCACTGTGGGGTTTTATACTGTTGATATAACGTGGAATGACCCAGTGGAAACGGCAATTTTCCATTTTAGAGCATTTTGAAATCACTGACAGTTTGGTAGTATATGGGCAATTTAAAAAGGCCTTTATTTTGGAAAGCACCATCAGAATGACTTGATGTTGATATGGTATCAATGTGGGGTTGTATACTGTTGATCCAAAGTGGAATGACCCAGTGGAAACAGCAATTGTTCATTTTAGAGCATTTTGAAATCACTGAAAGTTTGGTCGTATATGGGCAATTTAAAAAGGCCTTTCTTTTGGAAAGCACCATCAGACTGACTTGTTTTTGATATGGTGTCACTGTGGGGTTGTTTACTGTTTATCTAAAGTGGAATGACCCAGTGGAAACAGCAATTTTCCATTTTAAAGCATTTTGAAATCTCTGAAAGTTTGGACGTAAATGGGCAGTTTAAAAAGGCCTTTATTTTGGAAAGCACATCAGAATTACTTGATGCTGATATGGTATCACTGATGGTGCTTTCGTAAATAAAGGCCTTTTTAAATTGCCCATATATGACATTTGAAATCGTTAAAGGTAGGTCAATTGTGGACCATTTAAAAAGGCCTTTATTTTGGAAAGCACCATCAGAATGACTTGATATTGATATGGTATCACTGTGGGGTTGTATCCCGTTGATGTAACGTGGAATGACCCAGTGGAAACAGCAGTTTTCCATTTTAGAGCAGTTTGAAATCACTGAAAGTTTTGTCATATATGGGCAATTTAAAAAGGCCTTTATTTTGGAAAGCACCATCAGAATGACTTGATACTTATATGGTATCACTGTGGGGTTGTATACTGTTGACTTAAAGTGGAATGACCCAGTGGAAACAGCAATTTTCCATTTTAGAGCATTTTGAAATCAATGAAAGTTTGGTCGTATATGGGCAATTTAAAAAGGCTTTTATTTTGGAAAGCACCATCAGAATGACTTGATATTCATATCGTATCACTGTGGGGTTGTTCACTGTTGATCTAAAGTGGAATGACCCAGTGAAAATTGCAGTTTTCAATTTTAGAGCAGTTTGAAATCACTGAAAGTTTGGTCTTATATGGGCCGTTTAAAAATTTTTAAAAATTACATTAAAAATTTCAAATTGCTCTAAAATGGAAAATTGCTGTTTCCACTGGGTCATTCCACTTTAGATCAACAGCATACAACCGCACAGTGATACCATATCAATATAAAGTCATTCTGATGGTGCCTTCCAAAATAAAAGCCTTTTTAAATTGCCCATATACAACATTTGAAATCGTTAAAGGTAGGTCAATTGTGGACCATATAAAAAGGCCTTTATTTTGGAAATTATTATTGTCAGAAAACTCAATCAAACTGGAAATATGGTAGATTCCTATTGTGCCCCAGGATACAGAACAGACGCGGACGACATAAGAAATGAGCCATCTACAGGATTCCCCAAGATCCGGAGCGCCGCAAACGTTGGATCATTGTAATAAAATGCGCTAGTGACTGGGCTAAAATGAAGCTGTGGGATCCCGAGAGTAAAGGATTTCGCTTATGCAGCAACCACTTCATATCAGGCACTTAAACGAACGTTTCCTCAACTGTGTATGGTGTTTATTTTAAATGCTTCTATTACAATTCTTAGAGGGCTTCCTAAACTTATTTTGGCGTGGCTTTTTCTGTCTTATTACTCATAGCAACAAGTAAACATCACGTGAAACGTTGCCTCGTGAGTTCTGCGTGCTGCCGTTTCCGTGTTTTATGATCACAGCAATTAACCGGCTAAGCTGTATTTAATTTGGTCCACAATTGACCTACCTTTAACGATTTCAAATGTCGTATATGGGCAATTTAAAAAGGCCTTTATTGTGGAAAGCACCATCAGAATGACTTCATATTGATATGGTATCACTGTGGGGTTGTATGATGTTGATCTAAAGTGGAATGACCCAGTGGAAACAGCAATTTTCCATTTTAGAGCATTTTGAAATCACTGAAAGTTTGGTCGTAAATGGGCAGTTTAAAAAAGCCTTTATTTTAGAAAGCACATCAGAATTACTTGATGTTGATATGCTATCACTGATGGTGCTTTCCAAAATAAAGGCCTTTTTAAATTGCCCATATACGACATTTGAAATCGTTAAAGGTAAGTCAATTGTGGACCATTTAAAAAGGCCTTTATTTTGGAAAGCACCATCAGAATGACTTGATACTTATATGGTATCACTGTGGGGTTGTATCCCGTTGATATAAAGTGGAATGACCCAGTGGAAACAGCAATTTTCCATTTTAGAGCAGTTTGAAATCACTGAAAGTTTGGTCGTATATGGGCAATTTAAAAAGGCCTTTATTTTGGAAAGCACCATCAGAATGATTTGATACAGATATTGTATCACTGTGGGGTTGTATACTGTTGATCTAAAGTGGAATGACCCAGTGGAAACAGCAATTTTCCATTTTAGAGCAGTTTGAAATCACTGAAAGTTTTGTTGTATACTGGCAATTTAAAAAGGCCTTTATTTTGGAAAGCACCATCAGAATGACTTGATACTGATTTGGTATCACTGTGGGGTTGTATACTGTTGATCTAAAGTGGAATGACCCAGTGGAAACCGCAATTTTCCATTTTAGAGCAGTTTGAAATCACTGACATTTTGGTAGTATATGGGCAATTTAAAAAGGCCTTTATTTTGGAAAGCACCATCAGAATGACTTTATACTGATATGGTATCACTGTGGGGTTGTATACTGTTGATCTAAAGTGGAATTACCGAGTGGAAACAGCAATTTTCCATTATAGAGCATTTTGAAATCACTGAAAGTTTGGTCGTATATGGGAAATTTAAAAAGGCCTTTATTTTGGAAAGCACCATCAGAATGACTTGATACTGATATGGTATCACTGTGGGGTTGTATACTGTTGATCTGAAGTGGAATGACCCAGTGGAAACAGCAATTTTCCATTTTAGAGCAGTTTGAAATCACTGAAAGTTTGGTCATATATGGGCAATTTAAAAAGGCCTTTATTTTGGAAAGCACCATCGGAATCAATTGATATAGATATTGTATCACTGAGGGGTTGTATACTGTTGATCTAAAGTGGAATGACCCAGTGGAAACAGCAATTTTCCATTTTAGAGCAGTTTGAAATCACTGAAAGTTTTGTCGTATATGGGCAATTAAAAAAGGCCTTTTATTTTGGAAAGCACCATCAGAATGAATTGATATAGATATTGTATCACTGTGGGGTTGTACACTGTTGATCTAAAGTGGAATGACCCAGTGGAAACAGCAATTTTCCATTTTAGAGCAGTTTGAAATCACTGAAAGTTTGGTCATATATGGGCAATTTAAAAAGGCCTTTATTTTGGAAAGCACCATCAGAATGAATTGATATAGATATTGCATCACTGTGAAGTTGTATACTGTTGATCTAAAGTGGAATGACCCAGTGGAAACAAAAATTTTCCATTTTAGAGCAGTTTGAAATCACTGAAAGTTTTGTCGTATATGGGCAATTTAAAAAGGCCTTTATTTTGGAAAGCACCATCAGAATGACTTGATACTGATATGGTATCACTGTGGGGTTGTATACTGTTGATCTAAAGTGGAATGACCCAGTGGAAACAGCAACTTTCCATTTTAGAACATTTTGAAATCGCTGAAAGTTTGGTCGTATATGGGCATTTTAAAAAGGCCTTTATTTTGGAAAGCACCATCAGAATGACTTGATATTCATATGGTATCACTGTGGCGTTGTTCACTGTTGATCTAGAGTGGAATGACCCCGTGGAAATGGCAATTTTCAATTTTAGAGCAGTTTGAAATCACTGAAAGTTTGGTCGTATATGGGAAATTTAAAAAGGCCTTTATTTTGGAAAGCACCATCAGAATGACTTGATACTGATATGGTATCACTGTGGGGTTGTATACTGTTGATCTAAAGTGGAATGACCCAGTGGAAACAGCAATTTTCCATTTTAGAGCAGTTTGAAATCACTGACATTTTGGTAGTATATGGGCAATTTAAAAAGGCTTTTATTTTGGAAAGCACCATCAGAATGACTTGATACTGATATGGTATCACTGTGGGGTTGTATACTGTTGATCTAAAGTGGAATGACCCAGTGGAAACAGCAATTTTTCATTTTATAGCAGTTTGAAATCACTGAAAGTTTTGTCGTATATGGGCAATTTAAAAAGGCCTTTATTTTGGAAAGCACCATCAGAATGACTTGATACTGATATGGTATCAATGTTGGGTTGTATACCGTCTATCTAAAGTAGAATGACTCAGTGGAAACAGCAATTTTCCATTTTAGAGCATTTTGAAATCACTGAAAGTTTGGTCGTTTATGGGCAGTTTAAAAAAGCCTTTATTTTGGAAAGCACATCAGAATTACTTGATGTTGATATGGTATCACTGATGGTGCTTTCCAAAATAAAGGCCTTTTTAAATTGCCCATATACGACATTTGAAATCATTAAAGGTAAGTCAATTGTGGACCATTTAAAAAGGCCTTTATTTTGGAAAGCACCATCAGAATGACTTGATACTTATATGGTATCACTGTGGGGTTTTATCCCGTTGATCTAAAGTGGAATGACCCAGTGGAAACAGCAATTTTCCATTTTAGAGCAGTTTGAAATCACTGACATTTTGGTAGTATATGGGCAATTTAAAAAGGCTTTTATTTTGGAAAGCACCATCAGAATGACTTGATACTGATATGGTATCACTGTGGGGTTGTATACTGTTGATCTAAAGTGGAATGACCCAGTGGAAACAGCAATTTTTCATTTTATAGCAGTTTGAAATCACTGAAAGTTTTGTCGTATATGGGCAATTTAAAAAGGCCTTTATTTTGGAAAGCACCATCAGAATGACTTGATACTGATATGGTATCACTGTGGCGTTGTATACTGTTGATCTAAAGTGGAATGACCCCGTGGAAACAGCAATTTTCAATTTTAGAGCAGTTTGAAATCACTGAAAGTTTTGTCGTATATGGGCAGTTTAAAAAAGCCTTTATTTTGGAAAGCACATCAGAATTATTTGATGTTGATATGGTATCACTGATGGTGCTTTCCAAAATAAAAGCCTTTTTAAATTGCCCATATACGACATTTGAAATCGTTAAAGGTAAGTCAATTGTGGACCATTTAAAAAGGCCTTTATTTTGGAAAGCACCATCAGAATGACTTGATACTTATATGGTATCACTGTGGGGTTGTATCCCGTTGATATAAAGTGGAATGACCCAGTGGAAACAGCAATTTTCCATTTTAGAGCAGTTTGAAATCACTGAAAGTTTGGTCGTATATGGGCTATTTAAAAAGGCCTTTATTTTGGAAAGCACAATCAGAATGACTTGATACTGATATTGTATCACTGTGGGGATGTGTACTGTTGATCTAAAGTGAAATGACCCAGTGAAAACAGCAATTTTCCATTTTAGAGCATTTTGAAATCACTGACATTTTGGTAGTATTTGGGCAATTTAAAAAGGCCTTTATTTTGGAAAGCACAATCAGAATGACTTGACACTGATATTGTATCACTGTGTGGATGTGTACTGTTTATCTAAAGTGGAATGACCCAGTGGAAACAGCAATTTTCCATTTTAGAGCATTTTGAAATCACTGACATTTTGGTAGTATATGGGCAATTTAAAAATAACTTTATTTTGGAAAGCACCAGCAGATTGACTTGGTACTGATATGGTATCACTGTGGGGTTTTATACTGTTGATATAACGTGGAATGACCCAGTGGAAACAGCAATTTTCCATTTTAGAACATTTTGAAATCACTGACAGTTTGGTAGTATGTGGGCAATTTAAAAAGGCCTTTATTTTGGAAAGCACCATCAGAATGACTTGATATTGATATGGTATCAATGTGGGGTTGTACACTGTTGATCCAAAGTGGACTGACCCAGTGGAAACAGCAATTGTTCATTTTAGAGCATTTTGAAATCACTGAAAGTTTGGTCGTAAATGGGCAATTTTAAAAGGCCTTTATTTTGGAAAGCACCATCAGAATGACTTGATATTCATATGGTATCACTGTGGGGTTGTATACTGTTGATCTAAAGTGGACTGACCCAGTGGAAACAGCAATTTTCCATTTTAGAGCATTTTGAAATAACTGAAAGTTTGGTCGTATATGGGCAATTTAAAAAGGCCTTTATTTTGGAAAGCACCATCAGAATGACTTGATAATGATATGGTATCACTGTGGGGTTGTATACTGTTGATCCAAATTGGAATGACCCAGTGGAAACAGCAATTTTCCATTTTAGAGCATTTTGAAATCACTGAAAGTTTGGTCGTATATGGGCAATTTAAAAAGGCCTTTATTTTGGAAAACACGATTAGAATGACTTGATATTCATATGTTATCACTGTGGGGTTATATACTGTTGATCTAAAGTGGAATGACCCAGGGTAACAGCAATTTTCCATTTTAGAGCAGTTTGAAATCACTGAAAGTTTTGTCGTATATGGGCAATTTAAAAAGGCCTTTATTTTGGAAAGCACCATCAGAATGACTTGATACTGATATGGTATCACTGTGGGGTTGTATACTGTTGATCTAAAGTGAAATGACCGAGTGGAAACAGCAATTTTCCATTATAGAGCATTTTGAAATCACTGAAAGTTTGGTCGTATATGGGCAATTTAAAAAGGCCTTTATTTTGGAAAGCACCATCAGAATGACTTGATACTGATATGGTATCACTGTGGGGTTGTATACTGTTGATCTGAAGTGGAATGACCCAGTGGAAACAGCAATTTTCCATTTTAGAGCAGTTTGAAATCACTGAAAGTTTGGTCATATATGGGCAATTTAAAAAGGCCTTTATTTTGGAAAGCACCATCAGAATGAATTGATATAGATATTATATCACTGAGGGGTTGTATACTGTTGATCTAAAGAGGAATGATCCAGTGGAAACAGCAATTTTCCATTTTAGAGCAGTTTGAAATCACTGAAAGTTTTGTCGTATATAGGCTTTTAAAAAAGGCCTTTATTTTGGAAAGCACCATCAGAATGAATTGATATAGATATTGTATCACTGTGGGGTTGTATACTGTTGATCTAAAGTGGAATGACCCAGTGGAAACAGCAATTTTCCATTTTAGAGCAGTTTGAAATCACTGAAAGTTTGGTCGTATATGGGCAATTTAAAAAGGCCTTTATTTTGGAAAGCACCATCAGAATGAATTGATATAGATATTGCATCACTGTGAGGTTGTATACTGTTGATCTAAAGTGGAATGACCCAGTGGAAAAAGAAATTTTCCATTTTAGAGCAGTTTGAAATCATTGAAAGTTTTGTCGTATATGGGCAATTTAAAAAGGCCTTTATGTTGGAAAGCACCATCAGAATGACTTGATACTGATGTGGTATCACTGTGGGGTTGTATACTGTTGATCTAAAGTGGAATGACCCAGTGGAAACAGCAATTTTCCATTTTAGAACATTTTGAAATCGCTGAAAGTTTGGTCGTATATGGGCATTTTAAAAAGGCCTTTATTTTGGAAAGCACCATCAGAATGACTTGATATTCATATGGTATCACTGTGGCGTTGTTCACTGTTGATCTAAAGTGGAATGACCCCGTGGAAACAGCAATTTTCAATTTTAGAGCAGTTTGAAATCACTGAAAGTTTTGTCGTATATGGGCAATTTAAAAAGGCCTTTATTTTGGAAAGCACCATTAGAATGACTTGATACTGATATGGCATCACTGTGGGGTTGTATACTGTTGATCTAAAGTGGAATGACCCAGTGGAAACAGCAATTTTCCATTTTAGAGCAATTTGAAATCACTGAAAGTTTGGTCGTATATGGGAAATTTAAAAAGGCCTTTATTTTGGAAAGCACCATCAGAATGAATTGATATAGATATTGTATCACTGTGGGTTGTATACTGTTGATCTAAAGTGGAATGGCCCAGTGGAAACAGCAATTTTCCATTTTAGAGCAGTTTGAAATCACTGACATTTTGGTAGTATATGGGCAATTTAAAAAGGCCTTTATTTTGGAAAGCACCATCAGAATGACTTGATACTGATATGGTATCACTGTGGGGTTGTATACTGTTGATCTAAAGTGGAATGACCCATTGGAAACAGCAATTTTTCATTTTATAGCCGTTTGAAATCACTGAAAGTTTTGTCGTATATGGGCAATTTAAAAAGGCCTTTATTTTGGAAAGCACCATCAGAATGACTTGATACTGATATGGTATCAATGTTGGGTTGTATACCGTCTATCTAAAGTGGAATGACCCAGTGGAAACCGCAATTTTCCATTTTAGAGCATTTTGAAATCACTGAAAGTTTGGTCGTATATGGGCAGTTTAAAAAAGCCTTTATTTTGGAAAGCACATCAGAATTACTTGATGTTGATATGGTATCACTGATGGTGCTTTCCAAAATAAAGGCCTTTTTAAATTGCCCATATACGACATTTGAAATCATTAAAGGTAAGTCAATTGTGGACCATTTAAAAAGGCCTTTATTTTGGAAAGCACCATCAGAATGACTTGATACTTATATGGTATCACTGTGGGGTTTTATCCCGTTGATATAAAGTGGAATGACCCAGTGGAAACAGCAATTTTCCATTTTAGAGCATTTTGAAATTGCTGAAAGTTTGGTCGTATATGGGCAATTTAAAAAGGCCTTTATTTTGGAAAGCACCATCAGAATGACTTGATATTCATATGGTAATACTGTGGCGTTGTTCACTGTTGATCTAAAGTGGAATGACCCCGTGGAAAAAGCAATTTTCAATTTTAGAGCAGTTTGAAATCACTGAAAGTTTTGTCGTATATGGGCAGTTTAAAAAGGCCTTTATTTTGGAAAGCACATCAGAATTACTTGATGTTGATATGGTATCACTGTGGGGTTGTATACTGATGATCTAAAGTGGAATGACCCAGTGAAAACAGCAATTTTCCATTTTAGAGCATTTTGAAATCACTGACATTTTGGTAGTATATGGGCAATTTAAAAAGGCCTTTATTTTGGAAAGCACAATCAGAATGACTTGACACTGATATTGTATCACTGTGGGGATGTGTACTGTTGATCTAAAGTGGAATGACCCAGTGGAAACAGCAATTTTCCATTTTAGAGCATTTTGAAATCACTGACATTTTGGTAGTATATGGGCAATTTAAAAATAACTTTATTTTAAAAAGCACCAGCAGAATGACTTGATACTGATATGGTATCACTGTGGGGTTTTATACTGTTGATATAACGTGGAATGACCCAGTGGAAAAAGCAATTTTCCATTTTAGAACATTTTGAAATCACTGACAGTTTGGTAGTATGTCTGCAATTTAAAAAGGCCGTTATTTTGGAAAGCACCATCAGAATGACTTGATATTGATATGGTATCAATGTGGGGTTGTACACTGTTGATCCAAAGTGGACTGACCCAGTGGAAACAGCAATTGTTCATTTTAGAGCATTTTGAAATCACTGAAAGTTTGGTCGTAAATGGGCAATTTTAAAAGGCCTTTATTTTGGAAAGCACCATCAGAATGACTTGATATTCATATGGTATCACTGTGGGGTTGTATACTGTTGATCTAAAGTGGACTGACGCAGTGGAAACAGCAATTTTCCATTTAAGAGCATTTTGAAATAACTGAAAGTTTGGTCGTATATGGGCAATTTAAAAAGGCCTTTATTTTGGAAAGCACAATCAGAATGACTTGATAATGATATGGTATCACTGTGGGGTTGTATACTGTTGATCCAAATTGGAATGACCCAGTGGAAACAGCAATTTTCCATTTTAGAGCATTTTGAAATCACTGAAAGTTTGGTCGTATATCGGCAATATAAAAAGGCCTTTATTTTGGAAAACACGATTAGAATGACTTGATATTCATATGTTATCACTGTGGGGTTATATACTGTTGATCTAAAGTGGATTGACCCAGTGGTAACAGCAATTTTCCATTTTAGAGCAGTTTGAAATCACTGAAAGTTTTGTCGTATATGGGCAATTTAAAAAGGCCTTTATTTTGGAAAGCACCATCAGAATGACTTGATACTGATATGGTATCACTGTGGGGTTGTATACTGTTGATCTAAAGTGAAATGACCGAGTTGAAACAGCAATTTTCCATTATAGAGCATTTTGAAATCACTGAAAGTTTGGTCGTATATGGGCAATTTAAAAAGGCCTTTATTTTGGAAAGCACCATCAGAATGACTTGATACTGATATGGTATCACTGTGGGGTTGTATACTGTTGATCTGAAGTGGAATGACCCAGTGGAAACAGCAATTTTCCATTTTAGAGCAGCTTGAAATCACTGAAAGTTTGGTCATATATGGGCAATTTAAAAAGGCCTTTATTTTGGAAAGCACCATCAGAATGAATTGATATAGATATTGTATCACTGAGGGGTTGTATACTGTTGATCTAAAGAGGAATGACCCAGTGGAAACAGCAATTTTCCATTTTAGAGCAGTTTGAAATCACTGAAAGTTTTGTCGTATATGGGCAATTAAAAAAGGCCTTTATTTTGGAAAGCACCATCAGAATGAATTGATATAGATATTATATCACTGTGGGGTTGTATACTGTTGATCTAAAGTGGAATGACCCAGTGGAAACAGCAATTTTCCATTTTAGAGCAGTTTGAGATCACTGAAAGTTTGGTCGTATATGGGCAATTTAAAAAGGCCTTTATTTTGGAAAGCACCATCAGAATGAATTGATATAGATATTGCATCACTGTGAGGTTGTATACTGTTGATCTAAAGTGGAATGACCCAGTGGAAACAGAAATTTTCCATTTTAGAGCAGTTTGAAATCACTGAAAGTTTTGTCGTATATGGGCAATTTAAAAAGGCCTTTATGTTGGAAAGCACCATCAGATTGACTTGATACTGATGTGGTATCACTGTGGGGTTGTATACTGATGATCTAAAGTGGAATGACCCAGTGGAAACAGCAATTTTCCATTTTAGAACATTTTGAAATCACTGAAAGTTTGGTCATATATGGGCATTTTAAAAAGGCCTTTATTTTGGAAAGCACCATCAGAATGACTTGATATTCATATGGTATCACTGTGGCGTTGTTCACTGTTGATCTAAAGTGGAATGACCCCGTGGAAACAGCAATTTTCAATTTTAGAGCAGTTTGAAATCACTGAAAGTTTTGTCGTATATGGGCAATTTAAAAAGGCCTTTATTTTGGAAAGCACCATTAGAATGACTTGATACTGATATGGCATCACTGTGGGGTTGTATACTGTTGATCTAAAGTGGAATGACCCAGTGGAAACAGCAATTTTCCATTTTAGAGCAATTTGAAATCACTGAAAGTTTGGTCGTATATGGGAAATTTAAAAAGGCCTTTATTTTGGAAAGCACCATCAGAATGAATTGATATAGATATTGTATCACTGTGGGTTGTATACTGTTGATCTAAAGTGGAATGGCCCAGTGGAAACAGCAATTTTCCATTTTAGAGCAGTTTGAAATCACTGACATTTTGGTAGTATATGGGCAATTTAAAAAGGCCTTTATTTTGGAAAGCACCATCAAAATGACTTGATACTGATATGGTATCACTGTGGGGTTGTATACTGTTGATCTAAAGTGGAATGACCCATTGGAAACAGCAATTTTTCATTTTATAGCCGTTTGAAATCACTGAAAGTTTTGTCGTATATGGGCAATTTAAAAAGGCCTTTATTTTGGAAAGCACCATCAGAATGACTTGATACTGATATGGTATCAATGTTGGGTTGTATACCGTCTATCTAAAGTGGAATGACCCAGTGGAAACCGCAATTTTCCATTTTAGAGCATTTTGAAATCACTGAAAGTTTGGTCGTATATGGGCAGTTTAAAAAAGCCTTTATTTTGGAAAGCACATCAGAATTACTTGATGTTGATATGGTATCACTGATGGTGCTTTCCAAAATAAAGGCCTTTTTAAATTGCCCATATACGACATTTGAAATCATTAAAGGTAAGTCAATTGTGGACCATTTAAAAAGGCCTTTATTTTGGAAAGCACCATCAGAATGACTTGATACTTATATGGTATCACTGTGGGGTTTTATCCCGTTGATATAAAGTGGAATGACCCAGTGGAAACAGCAATTTTCCATTTTAGAGCATTTTGAAATTGCTGAAAGTTTGGTCGTATATGGGCAATTTAAAAAGGCCTTTATTTTGGAAAGCACCATCAGAATGACTTGATATTCATATGGTAATACTGTGGCGTTGTTCACTGTTGATCTAAAGTGGAATGACCCCGTGGAAAAAGCAATTTTCAATTTTAGAGCAGTTTGAAATCACTGAAAGTTTTGTCGTATATGGGCAGTTTAAAAAGGCCTTTATTTTGGAAAGCACATCAGAATTACTTGATGTTGATATGGTATCACTGTGGGGTTGTATACTGATGATCTAAAGTGGAATGACCCAGTGAAAACAGCAATTTTCCATTTTAGAGCATTTTGAAATCACTGACATTTTGGTAGTATATGGGCAATTTAAAAAGGCCTTTATTTTGGAAAGCACAATCAGAATGACTTGACACTGATATTGTATCACTGTGGGGATGTGTACTGTTGATCTAAAGTGGAATGACCCAGTGGAAACAGCAATTTTCCATTTTAGAGCATTTTGAAATCACTGACATTTTGGTAGTATATGGGCAATTTAAAAATAACTTTATTTTAAAAAGCACCAGCAGAATGACTTGATACTGATATGGTATCACTGTGGGGTTTTATACTGTTGATATAACGTGGAATGACCCAGTGGAAACAGCAATTTTCCATTTTAGAACATTTTGAAATCACTGACAGTTTGGTAGTATGTCTGCAATTTAAAAAGGCCTTTATTTTGGAAAGCACCATCAGAATGACTTGATATTGATATGGTATCAATGTGGGGTTGTACACTGTTGATCCAAAGTGGACTGACCCAGTGGAAACAGCAATTGTTCATTTTAGAGCATTTTAAAATCACTGAAAGTTTGGTCGTAAATGGGCAATTTTAAAAGGCCTTTATTTTGGAAAGCACCATCAGAATGACTTGATATTCATATGGTATCACTGTGGGGTTGTATACTGTTGATCTAAAGTGGACTGACGCAGTGGAAACAGCAATTTTCCATTTTAGAGCATTTTGAAATAACTGAAAGTTTGGTCGTATATGGGCAATTTAAAAAGGCCTTTATTTTGGAAAGCACAATCAGAATGACTTGATAATGATATGGTATCACTGTGGGGTTGTATACTGTTGATCCAAATTGGAATGACCCAGTGGAAACAGCAATTTTCCATTTTAGAGCATTTTGAAATCACTGAAAGTTTGGTCGTATATCGGCAATATAAAAAGGCCTTTATTTTGGAAAACACGATTAGAATGACTTGATATTCATATGTTATCACTGTGGGGTTATATACTGTTGATCTAAAGTGGATTGACCCAGTGGTAACAGCAATTTTCCATTTTAGAGCAGTTTGAAATCACTGAAAGTTTTGTCGTATATGGGCAATTTAAAAAGGCCTTTATTTTGGAAAGCACCATCAGAATGACTTGATACTGATATGGTATCACTGTGGGGTTGTATACTGTTGATCTAAAGTGAAATGACCGAGTTGAAACAGCAATTTTCCATTATAGAGCATTTTGAAATCACTGAAAGTTTGGTCGTATATGGGCAATTTAAAAAGGCCTTTATTTTGGAAAGCACCATCAGAATGACTTGATACTTATATGGTATCACTGTGGGGTTGTATCCCGTTGATATAAAGTGGAATGACCCAGTGGAAACAGCAGTTTTCCATTTTAGAGCAGTTTAAAGTCACTGAAAATTTGGTCGTATATGGGCAATTTAAAAAGGCCTTTATTTTGGAAAACACCATCAGAATGACTTGATATTGATATGTTATCACTGTGGGGTTGTAAACTGATGATCTAAAGTGGAATGACCCAGTGGAAACAGCAATTTTCCATTTTAGAGCAGTTTGAAATCACTGAAAGTTTGGTCGTATATGGGCTATTTAAAAAGGCCTTTATTTTGGAAAGCACAATCAGAATGACTTGATACTGATATTGTATCACTGTGGGGATGTGTACTGTTGATCTAAAGTGGAATGACCCAGTGAAAACAGCAATTTTCCATTTTAGAGCATTTTGAAATCACTGACATTTTGGTAGTATATGGGCAATTTAAAAAGGCCTTTATTTTGGAAAGCACAATCAGAATGACTTGATACTGATATTGTATCACTGTGGGGATGTGTACTGTTGATCTAAAGTGGAATGACCCAGTGGAAACAGCAATTTTCCATTTTAGAGCATTTTGAAATCACTGACATTTTGGTAGTATATGGGCAATTTAAAAAGAACTTTATTTTGGAAAGCACCAGCAGAATGACTTGATACTGATATGGTATCACTGTGGGGTTTTATACTGTTGATATAACGTGGAATGACCCAGTGGAAACAGCAATTTTCCATTTTAGAACATTTTGAAATCACTGACAGTTTGGTAGTATGTGGGCAATTTAAAAAGGCCTTTATTTTGGAAAGCACCATCAGAATGACTTGATATTGATATGGTATCAATGTGGGGTTATATACTGTTGATCTAAAGTGGAATGACCCAGTGGAAACAGCAATTTTCCATTTTAGAGCAGTTTGAAATCACTGAAAGTTTGGTCGTATATGGGCAATTTAAAAAGGACTTTATTTTGGAAAGCACCATCAGAATGACTTGATACTGATATGGTATCACTGTGGGGTTGAATACTGTTGATCTAAAGTGGAATGACCCAGTGGAAACAGCAATTTTCCATTTTAGAGCAGTTTGAAATCACTGACATTTTGGTAGTATATGGGCAATTTAAAAAAGCCTTTATTTTGGAAAGCACATCAGAATTACTTGATGTTGATATGGTATCACTGATGGTGCTTTCCAAAATAAAGGCCTTTTTAAATTGCCCATATACGACATTTGAAATGGTTAAAGGTAAGTCAATTGTGGACCATTTAAAAAGGCCTTTATTTTGGAAAGCACCATCAGAATGATGTGATACTGATATGGTATCACTGTGGGGTTGTATCCCGTTGATCTAAAGTGGAATGACCCAGTGGAAACAGCAATTTTCCATTTTAGAGGATTTTGAAATTACTGAAAGTTTGGTCGTATATGGGCAATTTAAAAAGGCCTTTATTTTGGAAAGCACCATCAGAATGAATTGATATAGACATTGTATCACTGTGGGGTTTTATACTGTTGATCTAAAGTGGAATGACCCAGTGGAAACAGCAATTTTCCATTTTAGAGCAGTTTGAAATCACTGAAAGTTTTGTCGTATATGGGCAATTTAAAAAGGCCTTTATTTTGGAAAGCGCCAACAGAATGACTTGATACTGATATGGTATCACTGTGGGGTTGTATACTGTTGATCTAAAGTGGAAAGACCCAGTGGAAACAGCAATTTTCCATTTTAGAGCATTCTGAAATCGCTAAAAGTTTGGTCGTATATGGGCAATTTAAAAAGGCCTTTATTTTGGAAAGCACCATCAGAATGACGATATAGATATGGTATCACTGTGGGGTTGTATACTGTTGATCTAAAGTGGAATGACCTAGTGGAAACAGCAATTTTCCATTTTAGAGCATTTTGAAATCACTGAAAGTTTGGTCGTATATGGGCAATTTAAAAAGACCTTTATTTTGGAAAGCACCATCAGAATGACTTGATACTGATATGGTATCACTGTGGGGATGTGTATTGTTGATCTAAAGTGGAATGACCCAGTGGAAACAGCAATTTTCCATTTTAGAGCATTTTGAAATCACTGACATTTTGGTAGTATATGGGCAATTTAAAAAGAACTTTATTTTGGAAAGCACCAGCAGAATGACTTGATACTGATATGGTATCACTGTGGGGTTGTATACTGTTGATCTAAAGTGGGATGACCCAGTGGAAACAGCAATTCATTTTATAGCAGTTTGAAATCACTGAAAGTTTTGTCGTATATGGGCAATTTAAAAAGGCCTTTATTTTGGAAAGTACCATCAGAATGACTTGATACTGATATGGTATCTCTGTGGGGTTGTATACTGTCTATCTAAAGTGGAATGACCCAGTGGAAACAGCAATTTTCCCTTTTAGAGCATTTTGAAATCACTGAAAGTTTGGTCGTATATGGCTAGTTTAAAAAAGCCTTTATTTTGGAAAGCACATCAGAATTACTTGATGTTGATATGGTATCACTGATGGTGCTTTCCAAAATAAAGGCCTTTTTAAATTGCCCATATACGACATTTGAAATCGTTAAAGGTAAGTCAATTGTGGACCATTTAAAAAGGCCTTTATTTTGGAAAGCACCATCAGAATGACTTGATACTGATATGGTATCACTGTGGGGTTGTATCCCGTTGATCTAAATTGGAATGACACAGTGGAAACAGCAATTTTCCATTTTAGAGCATTTTGAACTCACTGAAAGTTTGGTCATATATGGGCAGTTTAAAAAAGCCTTTATTTTGGAAAGCACCATCAGAATGACTTGATACTGATATGGTATCACTGTGGGGTTGTATACTGTTGATCTAAAGTGGGATGACCCAGTGGAAACAGCAATTCATTTTAGAGCAATTTGAAATCACTGAAAGTTTTGTCGTATATGGGCAATTTAAAAAGGCCTTTATTTTGGAAAGCACCATCCGAATGAGATGATATAGATATTGTATCACTGTGGGGTTGTATACTGTTGATCTAAAGTGGAATGACCCCGTGGAAACGGCAATTTTCAATTTTAGAGCAGTTTGAAATCACTGACAGTTTGGTAGTATATGGGCAATTTAAAAAGGCCTTTATTTTGGAAAGCACCATCAGAATTAATTCATATAGATATTGTATCACTGTTGTGTTGTATACTGTTGATCTAAAGTGGAATGACCCAGTGGAAAAGCAATTTTCCATTTTAGAGCATTTTGAAATCACTGAAAGTTTGGTCGTATATGGGCAATTTAAAAAGGCCTTTATTTTGGAAAGCACCATCAGAATGACTTGATACTTATATGGTATCACTCTGGGGTTGTATCCCGTTGATCTAAAGTGGAATGACCCAGTGGAAACAGCAATTTTCCATTTTAGAGCATTTTGAAATTACTGAAAGTTTGGTCGTATATGGGCAATTTAAAAAGGCCTTTATTTTGGAAAGCACCATCAGAATGAATTGATATAGATATTGTATCACTGTGGGGTTGTGTACTGTTGATCTAAAGTGGAATGACCCAGTGGACATGGCAATTTTTCATTTTAGAGCAGTTTAAAATGACTGAAAGTTTTGTCGTATATGGGCAATTAAAAAAAGCCTTTATTTTGGAAAGCACCATCAGAATGACTTGATACTGATGTGGTATCACTGTTGTGTTGTATACTGTTGATCTAAAGTGGAATGACCCAGTGGAAAAGCAATTTTCCATTTTAGAGCATTTTGAAATCGCTGAAAGTTTGGTCGTATATGGGCAATTTAAAAAGGCCTTTATTTTGGAAATCACCATCAGAATGACTTGATATTCATATGGTATCACTGTGGCGTTGTTCACCGTTGATCTAAAGTGGAATGACCCCGTGGAAACAGAAATTTTCAATTTTAGAGCAGTTTGAAATCACTGAAAGTTTTGTCGTATATGGGCAATTTAAAAAGGCCTTTATTTTGGAAAGCACCATCAGAATGAATTGATATAGATATTGTATCAATGTGGGGTTGTATACTGTTGATCTAAAGTGGAATGACCCAGTGGATACAGCAATTTTCCATTTTAGAGCAGTTTGAAATCACTGAAATTTTTTTCGTATATGGGATATTTAAAATGGCCTTTATTTTGGAAAGCACCATCAGAATGACTTGATACTGATATGGTATCACTGTGGGGTTGTATACTGTTGATCTAAAGTGGAATGACCCAGTGGAAACAGCAATTTTCCATTTGAGAGCAGTTTGAAATCACTGACATTTTGGTAGTATATGGGCAATTTAAAAAGGCCTTTATTTTGGAAAGCACCATCAGAATGACTTGATACTGATATAGTATCACTGTGGGGTTGCATACTGTTGATCTAAAGTGGAATGACCCAGTGGAAACAGCAATTTTTAATTGTATAGCAGTTTGAAATCACTGAAAGTTTTGTCGTATTTGGGCAATTTAAAAAGACCTTTATTTTGGAAAGCACCATCATAATAAATTGATACTGATATGGTATCACTGTGGGGTTGTATACTGTCTATCTAAAGTGGAATGACCCAGTGGAAACAGCAATTTTCCATTTTAGAGCATTTTGAAATCACTGACAGTTTGGTAGTATATGGGCAATTTAAAAAGGCCTTTATTTTGGAAAGCACCATCAGAATGACTTGATATTGACATTTTATCACTGTGGGGATGTGTACTGTTGATCTAAAGTGGAATGACCCAGTGGAAACCTCAATTTTCCATTTTAGAGCATTTTGAAATCACTGACATTTTGGTAGTATATGGGCAATTTAAAAAGAACTTTATTTTGGAAAGCACCAGCAGAATGACTTGATACTGATATGGTATCACTGTGGGGTTTTATACTGTTGATATCACGTGGAATGACCCAGTGGAAACAGCAATTTTCCATTTTAGAGCATTTTGAAATCACTGACAGTTTGGTAGTATATGGGCAATTTAAAAAGGCCTTTATTTTGGAAAGCACCATCAGAATGATTTGAAATTGATATGGTATCAATTTGGGGTTGTATACTGTTGATCCAAAGTGGATTGACCCAGTGGAAACAGCAATTTTCCATTTTAGAGCATTTTGAAATCACTGAAAGTTTGGTCGTATATGGGCAGTTTAAAAAAGCCTTTGTTTTGGAAAGCACATCAGAATTACTTGATGTTGATATGGTATCACTGATGGTGCTTTCCAAAATAAAGGCCTTTTTAAATTGCCCATATACGACATTTGAAATCGTTAAAGGTAAGTCAATTGTGGACCATTTAAAAAGGCCTTTATTTAAGAAAGCACCATCAGAATGACTTGATACTTAAATGGTATCACTGTGGGGTTGTATACTGTTGATCTAAAGTGGAAAGACCCAGTGGAAACAGCAATTTTCTATTTTAGAGCAGTTTGAAATCACTGACATTTTGGTAGTATATGGGCAATTTAAAAAGGCCTTTATTTTGGAAAGCCCCATTAGAATGACTTGATACTTATATGGTATCACTGTGGGGTTGTATACTGTTGATCCAAAGTGGAATGACCCAGTGGAAACAGCAATTTTCCATTTTAGAGCAGTTTTAAATCACTGAAAGTTTTGTCGTATATGGACAATTTAAAAAGGCCTTTATTTTGGAAAGCACCATCAGAATGAATTGATATAGATATTGTATCACTGTGGGGTTGTATACTGTTGATCTAAAGTGGAATGACCCAGTGGAAACAGCAATTTTCCATTTTAGAGCAGTTTGAAATCACTTACATTTTGGTAGTATATAGGCAATTTAAAAAGGCCTTTATTTTGGAAAGCACCATCAGAATGACTTGATACTAATATGGTATCACTGTGGGGTTGTAGACTGTTGATCTAAAGTGGAATGACCCAGTGGAAACAGCAATTTTTCATTTTATAGCAGTTTGAAATCACTGAAAGTTTTGTCGTATATGGGCAATTTAAAAAGGCCTTTATTTTGCAAAGCACCATCAGAATGACTTGATACTGATATGGTATTACTGTGGGGTTGTATACTGTCTATCTAAAGTGGAATGACCCAGTGGAAACAGCAATTTTCCATTTTAGAGCATTTTGAAATTACTGAAAGTTTGGTCGTATATGGCCAATTTAAAAAGGCCTTTATTTTGGAAAGCACCATCAGAATGAATTGATATAGATATTGTTTCACTGTGGGGTTGTATACTGTTGATCTAAAGTGGAATGACCCAGTGGAAACAGCAATTTTCCATTTTAGAGCAGTTTGAAATCACTGAAAGTTTTGTCGTATATGGGCAATTTAAAAAGGCCTTTATTTTGGAAAGCACCATCAGAAGACTTGATACTGATGTGGTATCTCTGTGGGGTTGTATACTGTTGATCTAAAGTGGAATGACCCAGTGGAAACAGCAATTTTCCATTTTAGAGCATTTTGAAATCGCTGAAAGTTTGGTCGTATATGCGCAATTTAAAAAGGCCTTTATTTTGGAAAGCACCATCAGAATGACTTGATATTCATATGGTATAACTGTGGCGTTGTTCACCGTTGATCTAAAGTGGAATGACCCCGTGGAAACAGCAATTTTCAATTTTAGAGCAGTTTGAAATCACTGAAAGTTTTGTCGTATATGGGCAATTTAAAAAGGCCTTTATTTTGGAAAGCACCGTTAGAATGACTTGATACTGATGTGGTATCACTGTGGGGTTGTATACTGTTGATCTAAAGTGGAATGACCCAGTGGAAACAGCAATTTTCCATTTTAGAGCAGTTTGAAATCACTGAAAGTTTTGTCGTATATGGGCAATTTAAAAAGGCCTTTATTTTGGAAAGCACCATCAAAATGACTTGATACTGATATGGTATCACTGTGGGGTTGTATATTGTTGATCTAAAGTCGAATGACCTAGTGGAAACAGCAATTTTCCATTTTAGAGTATTTTGAAATCACTGAAATATTGGTCGTATATGGGCAATTTAAAAAGGCCTTTATTTTGGAAAGCACCATCAGAATGACTTGATATTGATATGCTATCACTGTGGGGATGTGTACTGTTGATCTAAAGTGGAATGACCCAGTGGAAACAGCAATTTTCCATTTTAGAGCATTTTGAAATCACTGACATTTTGGTAGTATATGGGCAATTTAAAAAGAACTTTATTTTAGAAAGCACCAGCAGAATGACTTGATACTGATATGGTATCACTGTGGGGTTGTATACTGTTGATATAACGTGGAATGACCCAGTGGAAACTGTCATGTTCCTGGGAAGGTGTTTAACCCACGACATGAAGAACCATCACAGGACAAAGGCAGAAAGTTCAAACAATGATTTATTAAACCTAACTAAAAGTGTCCTGGAGATATCCAACTGCAAAGTAGTCGGCAAGAGTCCAAAAGCCAGCAGGGAGGGCAGACGGTGTGACGGGGTGCGTCCAGGAGAGGGAGCCAGATGATGGCGGCAGAGGGCAAGTGGAGGAGGAGAGGTGAACCTTGAGTGTGTAATCCAGGCGGGTTATGGTGACTTCCAGGTAGGTACATCCATCAGTGGTTCAGTGATTCCAAGTATCCGTGAGTAGTTAATCATCCAGCGATGTGAAGTGGTTCCCTCTCCTCTTAAATAGAGCTATGCTGCGGTTAATTAGAGGATCTGCAGCTGCCGCTGATCGGTAATGCCCCGCAGCTGGTGAGTGCCCTCTCCTGGAATGACAGTCTTACAAAGATGTTGTGGAGAAGAGGGAGTACTCACCCCGTCACACAACAGAAACAGCAATTTTCCATTTTAGAGCATTTTGAAATCACAGACAGTTTGGTAGTATATGGGCAATTTAAAAAGGCCTTTATTTTGGAAAGCACCATCAGAATGACTTGATATTGATTTGGTATCACTGTGGGGCTGTATACTGTTGATGCAAAGTTGAATGACCCAGTGGAAACAGCAATTGTTCATTTTAGAGCATTTTGAAATCACTGAAAGTTTGGTCGTATATGGGCAATTTAAAAAGGCCTTTATTTTGGAAAGCACATCAGAATTACTTGATGTTGATATGGTATCACTGATGGTGCTTTCCAAAATAAAGGCCTTTTTAAATTGCCCATATACGACATTTGAAATCGTTAAAGGTAAGTCAATTGTGGACCATTTAAAAAGGCCTTTATTTTGGAAAGCACCATCAGAATGACTTGATACTGATATGGTATCACTGTGGGGTTGTATCCCGTTGATCTAAAGTGGAATGACCCAGTGGAAACAGCAATTTTCCATTTTAGAGCATTTTGAAATTACTGAAAGTTTGGTCGTATATGGGCAATTTAAAAAGGCCTTTATTTTGGAAAGCACCATCAGAATGAATTGATATAGACATTGTATCACTGTGGGGTTGTATACTGTTGATCTAAAGTGGAATGACCCAGTGGAAACAGCAATTTTCCATTTTAGAGCAGTTTGAAATCACTGAAAGTTTGGTCGTATATGGGCAATTTAAAAAGGCCTTTATTTTGGAAAGCACCATCAGAATGAATTGATATAGACATTGTATCACTGTGGGGTTGTATACTGTTGATCTAAAGTGGGAAGACCCGGTGGAATCAGCAATTTTCCATTTTAGAGCATTTTGAAATCGCTGAAAGTTTGGTCGTATATGGGCAATTTAAAAAGGCCTTTATTTTGGAAAGCACCATCAGAATGACTTGATATTCATGTGCTATCACTGTGGCATTGTTCACTGTTGATCTAAAGTGGAATGACCCCGTGGAAACAGCAATTTTCAATTTTATAGCAGTTTGAAATCACTGAAAGGTTTGTCGTATATGGGCAATTTAAAAATGCCTTTATTTTGGAAAGCACCATTAGAATGACTTGATACTGATATGGTATCACTGTGGGGTTGTATACTGTTGATCTAAAGTGGAATGACCCAGTGGAAACCGCAATTTTCCATTTTAGAGCAGTTTGAAATCACTGAAAGTTTCGTCGTATATGGTCGTATATGGGCAATTTAAAAAGGCCTTTATTTTGGAAAGCACCATCAGAATGAATTGATATAGATATTGTATCACTGTGGGGTTGTATACTGTTGATCTAAAGTGCAATCACCCAGTGGAAACAGCAATTTTCCATTTTAGAGCAGTTTGAAATCACTGAAAGTTTTGTTGTATATGGGCAATTTAAAAAGGCCTTTATTTTGGAAAGCACCATCAGAATGGCTTGATACTGATATGGTATCACTGTGGGGTTGTATACTGTTGATCTAAAGTGGAATGACCCAGTGGAAACAGCAATTTTCCATTTTAGAGCAGTTTGAAATCTCTGACATTTTGGTAGTATATGGGCAATTTAAAAAGGCCTTTATTTTGGAAAGCACCATCAGAATGACTTGATACTGATATGTATCACTGTGGGGTTGTATACTGTCTATCTAAATTGGAATGACCCAGTGGAAACAGCAATTTTCCATTTTAGAGCATTTTGAAATCACTGAAAGTTTGGTCATATATGGGCAGTTTAAAAAAGCCTTTATTTTGGAAAGCACCATCAGATTGACTTGATACTGATATGGTATCACTGTGGGGTTGTATACTGTTGATCTAAAGTGGGATGACCCAGTGGAAACAGCAATTCATTTCATAGCAGTTTGAAATCACTGAAAGTTTTGTCGTATATGGGCAATTTAAAAAGGCTTTTATTTTGGAAAGCACCATCAGAATGACTTGATACTGATATGGTATCTCTGTGGGGTTGTATACTGTCTATCTAAAGTGGAATGACCCAGTGGAAACAGCAATTTTCCATTTTAGAGCATTTTGAAATCACTGAAAGTTTGGTTGTATATGGGCAGTTTAAAAAAGCCTTTATTTTGGAAAGCACATCAGAATTACTAAATGTTGATATGGTATCACTGATGGTGCTTTCCAAAATAAAGGCCTTTTTAAATTGCCCATATACGACATTTGAAATCGTTAAAGGTAAGTCAATTGTGGACCATTTAAAAAGGCCTTTATTTTGGAAAGCACCATCAGAATGACTTGATACTGATATGGTATCACTGTGGGGTTGTATCCCGTTGATCTAAAGTGGAATGACCCAGTGGAAACAGCAATTTTCCATTTTAGAGCATTTTGAAATGACTGAAAGTTTGGTCGTATATGGGCAATTTAAAAAGGCCTTTATTTTGGAAAGCACCATCAGAATTAATTGATATAGATATTGTATCACTGTGGGGTTGTATCCCGTTGATCTAAAGTGGAATGACCCAGTGGAAACAGCAGTTTTTCATTTTAGAGCAGTTTGAAATCACTGAAAGTTTTGTTGTATATGGGCAATTTAAAAAGGCCTTTCTTTTGGAAAGCACCATCAGAATGACTTGATACTGATATGGTATAACTGTGGGGTTGTATACTGTCTATCTAAAGTGGAATGACCCAGTGGAAACAGCAATTTTCCATTTTAGAGCATTTTGAAATCACTGAAAGTTTGGTCGTATATGGGCAATTTAAAAAGGCCTTTATTTTGGAAAGCACCATCAGAATGATTTGATATTTATATGGTATCAATGTGGGGTTGTATACTGTTGATCCAAAGTGGATTGACCCAGTGGAAACAGCAATTGTTCATTTTAGAGCAGTTTGAAATCACTGACATTTTGGTAGTATATGGGCAATTTAAAAAGGCCTTTATTTTGGAAAGCACCATCAGAACGACTTGATACTGATATGGTATCACTGTGGGGTTGTATGCTGTATCTAAAGTGGAATGACCCAGTGGAAACAGCAATTTTCCATTTTAGAGCATTTTGAAATCACTGAAAGTTTTGTCGTATATGGGCAGTTTAAAAAAGCCTTTATTTTGGAAAGCACATCAGAATTACTTGATGTTTATATGGTATCACTGATGGTGCTTTCCAAAATAAAGGCCTTTTTAAATTGCCCATATATGACATTTGAAATCGTTAAAGGTAAATCAATTGTTGACTATTTAAAAATGCATTTATTTTGGAAAGCACCATCAGAATGACTTGATACTTATATGGTATCACAGTGGGGTTGTACACTGTTGATCTAAAGTGGAATGACCCAGTGGAAACAGCAATTTTCCATTTTAGAGCAGTTTGAAATCACTGAAAGTTTTGTCGTATATGGGCAATTTAAAAAGGCTTTTATTTTGGAAAGCACCATCAGAATGACTTGATACTGATATGGTATCACTGTGAGGTTGTATACTGTTGATCTAAAGTGGAATGACCCAGTGGTAACAGCAATTTTCCATTTTAGAGCAGTTTGAAATCACTGAAAGTCTGGTCGTATATGGGCAATTTAAAAAGGCCTTTATTTTGGAAAGCACCTTCAGAATGAATTGATATAGATATTGTATCACTGTGGGGTTGTATACTGTTGATCTAAAGTGGAATGACCCAGTGGAAACAGCAATTTTCCATTTTAGAGCAGTTTGAAATCACTGACATTTTGGTAGTATATAGGCAATTTAAAAAGGCCTTTATTTTGGAAAGCACCATCAGAATGACTTGATACTGATATGGTATCATTGTGGGGTTGAATACTGTTGATCTAAAGTGGAATGACCCAGTGGAAACAGCAATTTTTCATTTTATAGCAGTTTGAAATCACTGAAAGTTTTGTCGTATATGGGCAATTTAAAAAGGCCTTTATTTTGGAAAGCACCATCAGAATGACTTGATACTGATATGGTATCACTGTGGGGTTGTATACTGTCTATCTAAAGTGGAATGACCCTGTGGAAACAGCAATTTTCCATTTTAGAGCATTTTGAAATCACTGAAAGTTTGGTCGTATATGGGCAGTTTAAAAAAGCCTTTATTTTGGAAAGCACATTAGAATTACTTGATGTTGATATGGTATCACTGATGGTGCTTTCCAAAATAAAGGCCTTTTTAAATTGCCCATATACGACATTTGAAATCGTTAAAGGTAAGTCAATTGTGGACCATTTAAAAAGGCCTTTATTTTGGAAAGTACCATCGGAATGACTTGATACTTATATGGTATCACTGTGGGGTTGTATCCCGTTGATCTAAAGTGGAATGACCCAGTGGAAACAGCAATTTTCAATTTTAGAGCATTTTGAATTTACTGAAAGTTTGGTCGTATATGGGCAATTTAAAAAGGCCTTTATTTTGGAAAGCACCATCAGAATGAATTGATATAGATATTGTATCACTGTGGGGTTGTATACTGTTGATCTAAAGTGGAATGACCCAGTGGAAACAGCAATTTTCCATTTTAGAGCATTTTGAAATCGCTGAAAATTTGGTCGTATGTGGGCAATTTAAAAAGGCCTTTATTTTGGAAAGCACCATTAGAATGACTTGATACTGATGTGGTATCACTGTGTGGTTGTATACTGTTCTAAAGTGGAATGACCCAGTGGAAACAGCAATTTTCCATTTTAGAGCAGTTTGAAATCACTGAAAGTTTTGTCGTATATGGGTAATTTAAAAAGGCCTTTATTTTGGAAAGCACCATCAAAATGACTTGATACTGATATGGTATTACTGTGTGGTTGTATATTGTTGATCTAAAGTCGAATGACCTAGTGGAAACAGCAATTTTCCATTTTAGAGCATTTTGAAATCACTGAAAGTTTGGTCATATATGGGCAATTTAAAATGGCCTTCATTTTGGAAAGCACCATCAGAATGACTTGATATTGATATGCTATCACTGTGGGGATGTGTACTGTTGATCTAAAGTGGATTGACCCAGTGGAAACAGCAATTTTCCATTTTAGAGCATTGTGAAATCACTGACATTTTGGTAGTATATGGGCAATTTAAAAATAACTTTATTTTGGAAAGCACCAGCAGAATGACTTGATACTGATATGGTATCACTGTGGGGTTGTATACTGTTGATATAACGTGGAATGACCCAGTGGAAACTGTCATGTTCCTGGGAAGGTGTTTAACCCACGACATGAAGAACCATCACAGGACAAAGGCAGAAAGTTCAAACAATGATTTATTAAACCTAACTAAAAGTGTCCTGGAGATATCCAAGTGCGAAGTAGTCGGCAAGAGTCCAAAAGCCAGCAGGGAGGGCAGACGGTGTGACGGGGTGCGTCCAGGAGAGGGAGCCAGATGATGGCGGCAGAGGGCAAGTGGAGGAGGAGAGGTGAACCTTGAGTGTATAATCCAGGCGGGTTATGGTGACTTCCAGGTAGGTACATCCATCAGTGGTTCAGTGATTCCAAGTATCCGTGAGTAGTTAATCATCCAGCGATGTGAAGTGGTTCCCTCTCCTCTTAAATAGAGCTGTGCTGCGGTTGATTAGAGGATCTGCAGCTGCAGCTGATCGGTAATGCCCCGCAGCTGGTGATTGCCCTCTCCTGGAATGACAGTCTTACAAAGATGTTGTGGAGAAGAGGGAGTACTCACCCCGTCACACAACAGAAACAGCAATTTTCCATTTTAGAGCATTTGGAAATCACTGACAGTTTGGTAGTATATGGGCAATTTAAAAAGGCCTTTATTTTGGAAAGCAGCCTCAGAATGACTTGATATTGATATGGTATCACTGTGGGACTGTATACTGTTGATGCAAAGTGGAATGACCCAGTGGAAAAAGCAATTGTTCATTTTAGAGCATTTTGAAATCACTGAAAGTTTGGCCGTATATGGGAAATTTAAAAAGGCCTTTATTTTGGAAAGCACCATCAGAATGACTTGATATTCATATGGTATCACTTTGGGGTTGTTTACTGTTGATCTAAAGTGGAATGACCCAGTGGAAACAGCAATTTTCCATTTTAGAGCAGTTTGAAATCACTGAAAGTTTGGTCGTATATGGGCAATTTAAAAAGGCCTTTATTTTGGAAAGCACAATCAGAATGACTTGATACTGATATTGTATCACTGTGGGGATGTGTACTGTTGATCTAAAGTGGAATGACCCAGTGGAAACAGCAATTTTCCATTTTAGAGCATTTTGAAATCACTGACATTTTGGTAGTATATGGACAATTTAAAAAGAACTTTATTTTGGAAAGCACCAGCAGAATGACTTGATACTGATATGGTGTCACTGTGGGGTTTTATACTGTTGATATCACGTGGAATGACCCAGTGGAAACAGCAATTTTCCATTTTAGAGCAGTTTGAAATCACTGAAAGTTTTGTTGTATATGGGCAATTTAAAAAGGCCTTTATTTTGGAAAGCACCATCAGAATGGCTTGATACTGATATGGTATCACTGTGGGGTTGTATACTGTTGATCTAAAGTGGAATGACCCAGTGGAAACAGCAATTTTCCATTTTAGAGCAGTTTGAAATCTCTGACATTTTGGTAGTATATGGGCAATTTAAAAAGGCCTTTATTTTGGAAAGCACCATCAGAATGACTTGATACTGATATGTATCACTGTGGGGTTGTATACTGTCTATCTAAATTGGAATGACCCAGTGGAAACAGCAATTTTCCATTTTAGAGCATTTTGAAATCACTGAAAGTTTGGTCATATATGGGCAGTTTAAAAAAGCCTTTATTTTGGAAAGCACCATCAGATTGACTTGATACTGATATGGTATCACTGTGGGGTTGTATACTGTTGATCTAAAGTGGGATGACCCAGTGGAAACAGCAATTCATTTCATAGCAGTTTGAAATCACTGAAAGTTTTGTCGTATATGGGCAATTTAAAAAGGCTTTTATTTTGGAAAGCACCATCAGAATGACTTGATACTGATATGGTATCTCTGTGGGGTTGTATACTGTCTATCTAAAGTGGAATGACCCAGTGGAAACAGCAATTTTCCATTTTAGAGCATTTTGAAATCACTGAAAGTTTGGTTGTATATGGGCAGTTTAAAAAAGCCTTTATTTTGGAAAGCACATCAGAATTACTAAATGTTGATATGGTATCACTGATGGTGCTTTCCAAAATAAAGGCCTTTTTAAATTGCCCATATACGACATTTGAAATCGTTAAAGGTAAGTCAATTGTGGACCATTTAAAAAGGCCTTTATTTTGGAAAGCACCATCAGAATGACTTGATACTGATATGGTATCACTGTGGGGTTGTATCCCGTTGATCTAAAGTGGAATGACCCAGTGGAAACAGCAATTTTCCATTTTAGAGCATTTTGAAATGACTGAAAGTTTGGTCGTATATGGGCAATTTAAAAAGGCCTTTATTTTGGAAAGCACCATCAGAATTAATTGATATAGATATTGTATCACTGTGGGGTTGTATCCCGTTGATCTAAAGTGGAATGACCCAGTGGAAACAGCAGTTTTTCATTTTAGAGCAGTTTGAAATCACTGAAAGTTTTGTTGTATATGGGCAATTTAAAAAGGCCTTTCTTTTGGAAAGCACCATCAGAATGACTTGATACTGATATGGTATAACTGTGGGGTTGTATACTGTCTATCTAAAGTGGAATGACCCAGTGGAAACAGCAATTTTCCATTTTAGAGCATTTTGAAATCACTGAAAGTTTGGTCGTATATGGGCAATTTAAAAAGGCCTTTATTTTGGAAAGCACCATCAGAATGATTTGATATTTATATGGTATCAATGTGGGGTTGTATACTGTTGATCCAAAGTGGATTGACCCAGTGGAAACAGCAATTGTTCATTTTAGAGCAGTTTGAAATCACTGACATTTTGGTAGTATATGGGCAATTTAAAAAGGCCTTTATTTTGGAAAGCACCATCAGAACGACTTGATACTGATATGGTATCACTGTGGGGTTGTATGCTGTATCTAAAGTGGAATGACCCAGTGGAAACAGCAATTTTCCATTTTAGAGCATTTTGAAATCACTGAAAGTTTTGTCGTATATGGGCAGTTTAAAAAAGCCTTTATTTTGGAAAGCACATCAGAATTACTTGATGTTTATATGGTATCACTGATGGTGCTTTCCAAAATAAAGGCCTTTTTAAATTGCCCATATATGACATTTGAAATCGTTAAAGGTAAATCAATTGTTGACTATTTAAAAATGCATTTATTTTGGAAAGCACCATCAGAATGACTTGATACTTATATGGTATCACAGTGGGGTTGTACACTGTTGATCTAAAGTGGAATGACCCAGTGGAAACAGCAATTTTCCATTTTAGAGCAGTTTGAAATCACTGAAAGTTTTGTCGTATATGGGCAATTTAAAAAGGCTTTTATTTTGGAAAGCACCATCAGAATGACTTGATACTGATATGGTATCACTGTGGGGTTGTATACTGTTGATCTAAAGTGGAATGACCCAGTGGTAACAGCAATTTTCCATTTTAGAGCAGTTTGAAATCACTGAAAGTCTGGTCGTATATGGGCAATTTAAAAAGGCCTTTATTTTGGAAAGCACCTTCAGAATGAATTGATATAGATATTGTATCACTGTGGGGTTGTATACTGTTGATCTAAAGTGGAATGACCCAGTGGAAACAGCAATTTTCCATTTTAGAGCAGTTTGAAATCACTGACATTTTGGTAGTATATAGGCAATTTAAAAAGGCCTTTATTTTGGAAAGCACCATCAGAATGACTTGATACTGATATGGTATCATTGTGGGGTTGAATACTGTTGATCTAAAGTGGAATGACCCAGTGGAAACAGCAATTTTTCATTTTATAGCAGTTTGAAATCACTGTAAGTTTTGTCGTATATGGGCAATTTAAAAAGGCCTTTATTTTGGAAAGCACCATCAGAATGACTTGATACTGATATGGTATCACTGTGGGGTTGTATACTGTTGATCTAAAGTGGAATGACCCTGTGGAAACAGCAATTTTCCATTTTAGAGCATTTTGAAATCACTGAAAGTTTGGTCGTATATGGGCAGTTTAAAAAAGCCTTTATTTTGGAAAGCACATTAGAATTACTTGATGTTGATATGGTATCACTGATGGTGCTTTCCAAAATAAAGGCCTTTTTAAATTGCCCATATACGACATTTGAAATCGTTAAAGGTAAGTCAATTGTGGACCATTTAAAAAGGCCTTTATTTTGGAAAGTACCATCAGAATGACTTGATACTTATATGGTATCACTGTGGGGTTGTATCCCGTTGATCTAAAGTGGAATGACCCAGTGGAAACAGCAATTTTCCATTTTAGAGCATTTTGAATTTACTGAAAGTTTGGTCGTATATGGGCAATTTAAAAAGGCCTTTATTTTGGAAAGCACCATCAGAATGAATTGATATAGATATTGTATCACTGTGGGGTTGTATACTGTTGATCTAAAGTGGAATGACCCAGTGGAAACAGCAATTTTCCATTTTAGAGCATTTTGAAATCGCTGAAAATTTGGTCGTATGTGGGCAATTTAAAAAGGCCTTTATTTTGGAAAGCACCATCAGAATGACTTGATATTCATATGGTATCAATGTGGCGTTGTTCACCGTTGATCTAAAGTGGAATGACCCCGTGGAAACAGAAATTTTCAATTTTAGAGCAGTTTGAAATCACTGAAAGTTTTGTCGTATATGGGCAATTTAAAAAGGCCTTTATTTTGGAAAGCACCATTAGAATGACTTGATACTGATGTGGTATCACTGTGTGGTTGTATACTGTTCTAAAGTGGAATGACCCAGTGGAAACAGCAATTTTCCATTTTAGAGCAGTTTGAAATCACAAAGTTTTGTCGTATATGGGTAATTTAAAAAGGCCTTTATTTTGGAAAGCACCATCAAAATGACTTGATACTGATATGGTATTACTGTGTGGTTGTATATTGTTGATCTAAAGTCGAATGACCTAGTGGAAACAGCAATTTTCCATTTTAGAGCATTTTGAAATCACTGAAAGTTTGGTCGTATATGGGCAATTTAAAATGGCCTTCATTTTGGAAAGCACCATCAGAATGACTTGATATTGATATGCTATCACTGTGGGGATGTGTACTGTTGATCTAAAGTGGATTGACCCAGTGGAAACAGCAATTTTCCATTTTAGAGCATTTTGAAATCACTGACATTTTGGTAGTATATGGGCAATTTAAAAATAACTTTATTTTGGAAAGCACCAGCAGAATGACTTGATACTGATATGGTATCACTGTGGGGTTGTATACTGTTGATATAACGTGGAATGACCCAGTGGAAACTGTCATGTTCCTGGGAAGGTGTTTAACCCACGACATGAAGAACCATCACAGGACAAAGGCAGAAAGTTCAAACAATGATTTATTAAACCTAACTAAAAGTGTCCTGGAGATATCCTAGTGTGAAGTAGTCGGCAAGAGTCCAAAAGCCAGCAGGGAGGGCAGACGGTGTGACGGGGTGCGTCCAGGAGAGGGAGCCAGATGATGGCGGCAGAGGGCAAGTGGAGGAGGAGAGGTGAACCTTGAGTGTATAATCCAGGCGGGTTATGGTGACTTCCAGGTAGGTACATCCATCAGTGGTTCAGTGATTCCAAGTATCCGTGAGTAGTTAATCATCCAGCGATGTGAAGTGGTTCCCTCTCCTCTTAAATAGAGCTGTGCTGCGGTTGATTAGAGGATCTGCAGCTGCAGCTGATCGGTAATGCCCCGCAGCTGGTGATTGCCCTCTCCTGGAATGACAGTCTTACAAAGATGTTGTGGAGAAGAGGGAGTACTCACCCCGTCACACAACAGAAACAGCAATTTTCCATTTTAGAGCATTTGGAAATCACTGACAGTTTGGTAGTATATGGGCAATTTAAAAAGGCCTTTATTTTGGAAAGCAGCCTCAGAATGACTTGATATTGATATGGTATCACTGTGGGACTGTATACTGTTGATGCAAAGTGGAATGACCCAGTGGAAAAAGCAATTGTTCATTTTAGAGCATTTTGAAATCACTGAAAGTTTGGCCGTATATGGGAAATTTAAAAAGGCCTTTATTTTGGAAAGCACCATCAGAATGACTTGATATTCATATGGTATCACTTTGGGGTTGTATACTGTTGATCTAAAGTGGAATGACCCAGTGGAAACAGCAATTTTCCATTTTAGAGCAGTTTGAAATCACTGAAAGTTTGGTCGTATATGGGCAATTTAAAAAGGCCTTTATTTTGGAAAGCACAATCAGAATGACTTGATACTGATATTGTATCACTGTGGGGATGTGTACTGTTGATCTAAAGTGGAATGACCCAGTGGAAACAGCAATTTTCCATTTTAGAGCATTTTGAAATCACTGACATTTTGGTAGTATATGGACAATTTAAAAAGAACTTTATTTTGGAAAGCACCAGCAGAATGACTTGATACTGATATGGTATCACTGTGGGGTTTTATACTGTTGATATCACGTGGAATGACCCAGTGGAAACAGCAATTTTCCATTTTAGAGCATTTTGAAATCACTGACAGTTTGGTCGTATATGGGCAATTTAAAAAGGCCTTTATTTTGGAAAGCACCATCAGAATGATTTGATATTTATATGGTATCAATGTGGGGTTGTATACTGTTGATCCAAAGTGGATTGACCCAGTGGAAACAGCAATTGTTCATTTTAGAGCATTTTGAAATCACTGAAAGTTTGGTCGTATATGGGCAATTTAAAAAGGCCTTTATTTTGGAAAGCACCAGCAGAATGACTTGATACTGATATGGTATCACTGTGGGGATTTATTCTGTTGATATAACGTGGAATGACCCAGTGGAAACAGCAATTTTCCATTTTAGAGCATTTTGAAATCACTGACAGTTTGGTAGTATATGGGCAATTTAAAAAGGCCTTTATTTTGGAAAGCACCATCAGAATGACTTGATATTGATTTGGTATCACTGTGGGGCTGTATACTGTTTATGCAAAGTGGAATGACCCAGTGGAAACAGCAATTGTTCATTTTAGAGCATTTTGAAATCACTGAAAGTTTGGTCGTATATGGGCAATTTAAAAAGGCCTTTATTTTGGAAAGCACCATCAGAATGACTTGATATTGATATGGTATCCATGTGGGGTTGTATACTGTTGATCCAAAGTGGATTGACCCAGTGGAAACAGCAATTGTTCATTTTAGAGCATTTTGAAATCACTGAAAGTTTGGTCGTATATGGGCAATTAAAAAAGGCCTTTATTTTGGAAAGCACCATCAGAATGACTTGATATTGATATGGTATCACTGTGGGGTTGTATACTGTTGATCCAAATTGGAATGACCCAGTGGAAACAGCAATTTTCCATTTTAGAGCATTTTGAAATCACTGAAAGTTTGGTCGTATATGGGCAATTTAAAAAGGCCTTTATTTTGGAAAGCACGATTAGAATGACTTGATATTTATATGTTATCACTGTGGGGTTATATACTGGTGATCTAAAGTGGAATGACCCAGTGGAAACAGCAATTTTCCATTTTAGAGCAGTTTGAAATCACTGACATTTTGGTAGTATATGGGCATTTTAAAAAGGCCTTTATTTTGGAAAGCACAATCAGAATGACTTGATACTGATTTTGTATCACTGTGGGGATGTGTACTGTTGATCTAAAGTGGAACGACCCAGTGGAAACAGCAATTTTCCATTTTAGAGCATTTTGAAATCACTGACATTTTGGTAGTATATGGGCAATTTAAAAAGAACTTTATTTTGGAAAGCACCAGCAGAATGACTTGATACTGATATGGTATCACTGTGGGGTTTATACTGTTGATATAACGTGGAATGACCCAGTGGAAACAGCAATTTTCCATTTTAGAGCATTTTGAAATCACTGACAGTTTGGTAGTATATGGGCAATTTAAAAAGGCCTTTATTTTGGAAAGCACCATCAGAATGACTTGATATTGATATGGTATCAATGTGGGGTTGTATCCCGTTGATCCAAAGTGGATTGACCCAGTGGAAACAGCAATTGTTCATTTTAGAGCATTTTAATATCACTGAAAGTTTTGTCGTATATGGGCAATTTAAAAAGGCCTTTATTTTGGAAAGCACCATCAGAATGACTTGATATTCATATGGTATCACTGTGGGGTTGTATACTGTTGATCTAAAGTGGACTGACCCAGTGGAAACAGCAATTTTCCATTTTAGAGCATTTTGAAATCACTGAAAGTTTGGTCGTATATGGGCAATTTAAAAAGGCCTTTATTTTGGAAAGCACCATCAGAATGACTTGATATTGATATAGTATCACTGTGGGGTTGTATACTGTTGATCAAAATTGGAATGACCCAGTGGAAACAGCAATTGTCCATTTTAGAGCATTTTAAAATCACTGAAAGTTTGGTCGTATATAAGCAATTTAAAAAGGCCTTTATTTTGGAAAGCACAATTAGAATGACTTGATATTCATATGGTATCACTGTGGGGTTGTATACTGTTGATCTAAAGTGGAATGACCCAGTGGAAACAGCAATTTTCCATTTTAGAGCATTTTGAAATCACTGAAAGTTTGGTCGTATATGGGCAATTTAAAAAGGCCTTTATTTTGGAAAGCACCATCAGAATGACTTGATACTGATATGGTATCACTGTGGGGTTGTATCCTGTTGATCTAAAGTGGAATGACCCAGTGGAAACAGCAATTTTCCATTTTAGAGCAGTTTGAAATCACTGAAAGTTTTGTCATATATGGGCAATTTAAAAAGGCCTTTATTTTGGAAAGCACCATCAGAATGACTTGATATTCATATGGTATCACTGTGGGGTTGTATACTGTTGATCTAAAGTGGAATGACCCAGTGGAAACAGCAATTTTCCATTTTAGAGCAGTTTGAAATCACTGACAGTTTGGTAGTATATGGGCAATTTTAAAAGGCCTTTATTTTGGAAAGCACCATCAGAATGACTTGATATTGATTTGGTATCACTGTGGGGTTGTATCCTGTTGATCTAAAGTGGAATGACCCAGTGGAAACAGCAATTGTTCATTTTAGAGTATTTTGAAATCACTGAAAGTTTGGTCGTATATGGGCAAATTAAAAAGGCCTTTATTTTGGTAAGCACCATCAGAATGACTTGATATTCATATGGTATCACTTTGGGGTTGTATACTGTTGATCTAAAGTGGAATGACCCATTGGAAACAGCAATTTTCCATTTTAGAGCGTTTTGAAGTCACTGAAAGTTTGGTCGTATATGGGCAATTTAAAAAGGCCTTTATTTTGAAAAGCACAATGAGAATGACTTGATACTGATATTATATCACTGTGGGGATGTGTCCTGTTGATCTAAAGTGGAATGACCCAGTGGAAACAGCAATTTTCCATTTTAGAGCATTTTGAAATCACTGACATTTTGGTAGTATATGGGCAATTTAAAAAGGCCTTTATTTTGGAAAGCACCATCAGAATGACTTGATATTGATATGGTATCATTGTGGGGCTGTATACTGTTGATCCAAAGTGGATTGACCCAGTGGAAACAGCAGTTGTTCATTTTAGAGCATTTTGAAATCACTGAAAGTTTGGTCGTATATGGGCAATTTAAAAAGGCCTTTATTTTGGAAAGCACAATAAGAATGACTTGATACTGATATTGTATCACTGTGGGGATGTGTACTGTTGATCTAAAGTGGAACGACCCAGTGGAAACAGCAATTTTCCATTTTAGAGCATTTTGAAATCACTGACATTTTGGTAGTATATGGGCAATTTAAAAAGAACTTTATTTTGGAAAGCACCAGCAGAATGACTTGATACTGATATGGTATCACTGTGGGGTTTTATACTGTTGATATAACGTGGAATGACCCAGTGGAAACAGCAATTTTCCATTTTAGAGCATTTTGAAATCACTGACAGTTTGGTAGTATATGGGCAATTTAAAAAGGCCTTTATTTTGGAAAGCACCATCAGAATGACTTGATATTGATATGGTATCAATGTGGGGTTGTATCCCGTTGATCCAAAGTGGATTGACCCAGTGGAAACAGCAATTGTTCATTTTAGAGCATTTTAATATCACTGAAAGTTTTGTCGTATATGGGCAATTTAAAAAGGCCTTTATTTTGGAAAGCACCATCAGAATGACTTGATATTCATATGGTATCACTGTGGGGTTGTATACTGTTGATCTAAAGTGGACTGACCCAGTGGAAACAGCAATTTTCCATTTTAGAGCATTTTGAAATCACTGAAAGTTTGGTCGTATATGGGCAATTTAAAAAGGCCTTTATTTTGGAAAGCACCATCAGAATGACTTGATATTGATATAGTATCACTGTGGGGTTGTATACTGTTGATCAAAATTGGAATGACCCAGTGGAAACAGCAATTGTCCATTTTAGAGCATTTTAAAATCACTGAAAGTTTGGTCGTATATAAGCAATTTAAAAAGGCCTTTATTTTGGAAAGCACAATTAGAATGACTTGATATTCATATGGTATCACTGTGGGGTTGTATACTGTTGATCTAAAGTGGAATGACCCAGTGGAAACAGCAATTTTCCATTTTAGAGCATTTTGAAATCACTGAAAGTTTGGTCGTATATGGGCAATTTAAAAAGGCCTTTATTTTGGAAAGCACCATCAGAATGACTTGATACTGATATGGTATCACTGTGGGGTTGTATCCTGTTGATCTAAAGTGGAATGACCCAGTGGAAACAGCAATTTTCCATTTTAGAGCAGTTTGAAATCACTGAAAGTTTTGTCATATATGGGCAATTTAAAAAGGCCTTTATTTTGGAAAGCACCATCAGAATGACTTGATATTCATATGGTATCACTGTGGGGTTGTATACTGTTGATCTAAAGTGGAATGACCCAGTGGAAACAGCAATTTTCCATTTTAGAGCAGTTTGAAATCACTGACAGTTTGGTAGTATATGGGCAATTTTAAAAGGCCTTTATTTTGGAAAGCACCATCAGAATGACTTGATATTGATTTGGTATCACTGTGGGGTTGTATCCTGTTGATCTAAAGTGGAATGACCCAGTGGAAACAGCAATTGTTCATTTTAGAGTATTTTGAAATCACTGAAAGTTTGGTCGTATATGGGCAAATTAAAAAGGCCTTTATTTTGGTAAGCACCATCAGAATGACTTGATATTCATATGGTATCACTTTGGGGTTGTATACTGTTGATCTAAAGTGGAATGACCCATTGGAAACAGCAATTTTCCATTTTAGAGCGTTTTGAAGTCACTGAAAGTTTGGTCGTATATGGGCAATTTAAAAAGGCCTTTATTTTGAAAAGCACAATGAGAATGACTTGATACTGATATTATATCACTGTGGGGATGTGTCCTGTTGATCTAAAGTGGAATGACCCAGTGGAAACAGCAATTTTCCATTTTAGAGCATTTTGAAATCACTGACATTTTGGTAGTATATGGGCAATTTAAAAAGGCCTTTATTTTGGAAAGCACCATCAGAATGACTTGATATTGATATGGTATCATTGTGGGGCTGTATACTGTTGATCCAAAGTGGATTGACCCAGTGGAAACAGCAGTTGTTCATTTTAGAGCATTTTGAAATCACTGAAAGTTTGGTCGTATATGGGCAATTTAAAAAGGCCTTTATTTTGGAAAGCACAATAAGAATGACTTGATACTGATATTGTATCACTGTGGGGATGTGTACTGTTGATCTAAAGTGGAACGACCCAGTGGAAACAGCAATTTTCCATTTTAGAGCATTTTGAAATCACTGACATTTTGGTAGTATATGGGCAATTTAAAAAGAACTTTATTTTGGAAAGCACCAGCAGAATGACTTGATACTGATATGGTATCACTGTGGGGTTTTATACTGTTGATATAACGTGGAATGACCCAGTGGAAACAGCAATTTTCCATTTTAGAGCATTTTGAAATCACTGACAGTTTGGTAGTATATGGGCAATTTAAAAAGGCCTTTATTTTGGAAAGCACCATCAGAATGACTTGATATTGATATGGTATCAATGTGGGGTTGTATACTGTTGATCCAAAGTGGATTGACCCAGTTGAAACAGCAATTGTTCATTTTAGAGCATTTTGAAATCACTGAAAGTTTTGTCGTATATGGGCAATTTAAAAAGGCCTTTATTTTGGAAAGCACCATCAGAATGACTTGATATTCATATGGTATCACTGTGGGGTTGTATACTGTTGATCTAAAGTGTAATGACCCAGTGGAAACAGCCATTTTTCATTTTATAGCAGTTTGAAATCACTGAAAGTTTTGTCGTATATGGGCAATATAAAAAGGCCTTTATTTTGGAAAGCACCATCAGAATGACTTGATACTGATATGGTATCACTGTGGGGTTGTATACTGTCTATCTAAAGTGGAATGACCCAGTGGAAACAGCAATTTTCCATTTTAGAGCATTTTGAAATTACTGAAAGTTTGGTCGTATATGGGCAGTTTAAAAAGGCCTTTATTTTGGAAAGCACATCAGAATTACTTGATGTTGATATGGTATCACTGATGGTGCTTTCCAAAATAAAGGCCTTTTTAAATTGCCCATATACGACATTTGAAATCGTTAAAGGTAAGTCAATTGTGGACCATTTAAAAAGGCCTTTATTTTGGAAAGCACCATCAGAATGACTTGATACTGATATGGTATCACTCTGGGGTTGTATCCCGTTGATCTAAAGTGGAATGACCCAGTGGAAACAGCAATTTTCAATTTTAGAGCAGTTTGAAATCACTGACAGTTTTGTCGTATGTGGGCAATTTAAAAAGGCATTTATTTTGGAAAGCACCATTAGAATGACTTGATACTGATATGGTATCACTGTGGGGTTGTATACTGTTGATCTAAAGTGGAATGACCCAGTGGAAACAGCAATTTTCCATTTTAGAGCAGTTTGAAATCACTGAAAGGTTGGTTGTATATGGGCAATTTAAAAAGGCCTTTATTTTGGAAAGCAGCATCAGAATAAATTGATATAGATATTGTATCACTGTGGGGTTGTACACTGTTGATCTAAAGTGGAATGACCCAGTGGAAACAGCAATTTTCCATTTTAGAGCAGTTTGAAATCACTGAAAGTTTTGTCGTATATGGGCAATTTAAAAAGGCCTTTATTTTGGAAAGCACCATCAGAATGACTTGATACTTATATGGTATCACTGTGGGGTTGTATACTGTTGATCTAAAGTGGAATGGCCTAGTGGAAACAGCAATTTTCCATTTTAAAGCAGTTTGAAATCACTGACATTTTGGTAGTATATGGGCAATTTAAAAAGGCCTTTATTTTGGAAAGCACCATCAGAATGACTTGATACTGATATGGTATCACTGTGGGGTTGTATCCTGTTGATCTAAAGTGGAATGACCCAGTGGAAACAGCAATTTTCCATTTTAGAGCAGTTTGAAATCACTGAAAGTTTTGTCATATATGGGCAATTTAAAAAGGCCTTTATTTTGGAAAGCACCATCAGAATGACTTGATATTCATATGGTATCACTGTGGGGTTGTATACTGTTGATCTAAAGTGGAATGACCCAGTGGAAACTGCAATTTTCCATTTTAGAGCAGTTTGAAATCACTGACAGTTTGGTAGTATATGGGCAATTTAAAAAGGCCTTTATTTTGGAAAGCACCATCAGAATGACTTGATATTGATATGGTATCACTGTGGGGTTGAATACTGTTGATCTAAAGTGGAATGACCCAGTGGAAACAGCAATTGTTCATTTTAGAGTATTTTGAAATCACTGAAAGTTTGGTCGTATATGGGCAATTTAAAAAGGCCTTTATTTTGGTAAGCACCATCAGAATGACTTGATATTCATATGGTATCACTTTGGGGTTGTATACTGTTGATCTAAAGTGGAATGACCCATTGGAAACAGCAATTTTCCATTTTAGAGCGTTTTGAAGTCACTGAAAGTTTGGTCGTATATGGGCAATTTAAAAAGGCCTTTATTTTGAAAAGCACAATGAGAATGACTTGATACTGATATTATATCACTGTGGGGATGTGTACTGTTGATCTAAAGTGGAATGACCCAGTGGAAACAGCAATTTTCCATTTTAGAGCATTTTGAAATCACTGACATTTTGGTAGTATATGGGCAATTTAAAAAGGCCTTTATTTTGGAAAGCACCATCAGAATGACTTGATATTGATATGGTATCAATGTGGGGTTGTATACTGTTGATCCAAAGTGGATTGACCCAGTGGAAACAGCAGTTGTTCATTTTAGAGCATTTTGAAATCACTGAAAGTTTGGTTGTATATGGGCAATTTAAAAAGGCCTTTATTTTGGAAAGCACAATCAGAATGACTTGATACTGATATTGTATCACTGTGGGGATGTGTACTGTTGATCTAAAGTGGAACGACCCAGTGGAAACAGCAATTTTCCATTTTAGAGCATTTTGAAATCACTGACATTTTGGTAGTATATGGGCAATTTAAAAAGAACTTTATTTTGGAAAGCACCAGCAGAATGACTTGATACTGATATGGTATCACTGTGGGGTTTTATACTGTTGATATAACGTGGAATGACCCAGTGGAAACAGCAATTTTCCATTTTAGAGCATTTTGAAATCACTGACAGTTTGGTAGTATATGGGCAATTTAAAAAGGCCTTGATTTTGGAAAGCACCATCAGAATGACTTGATATTGATATGGTATCAATGTGGGGTTGTATACTGTTGATCCAAAGTGGATTGGCCCAGTTGAAACAGCAATTGTTCATTTTAGAGCATTTTGAAATCACTGAAAGTTTTGTCGTATATGGGCAATTTAAAAAGGCCTTTATTTTGGAAAGCACCATCAGAATGACTTGATATTCATATGGTATCACTGTGGGGTTGTATACTGTTGATCTAAAGTGGACTGACCCAGTGGAAACAGCAATTTTCCATTTTAGAGCATTTTGAAATCATTGAAAGTTTGGTCGTATATGGGAAATTTAAAAAGGCCTTTATTTTGGAAAGCACCATCAGAATGACTTGATATTGATAAAGTATCACTGTGGGGTTGTATACTGTTGATCCAAATTGGAATGACCCAGTGGAAACAGCAATTGTCCATTTTAGAGCATTTTAAAATCACTGAAAGTTTGGTTGTATATAAGCAATTTAAAAAGGCCTTTATTTTGGAAAGCACCATCAGAATGACTTGATACTGATATGGTATCACTCTGGGCTTGTATCCCGTTGATCTAAAGTGGAATGACCCAGTGGAAACAGCAATTTTCCATTTTAGAGCATTTTGAAATTACTGAAAGTTTGGTCGTATATGGGCAATTTAAAAAGGCCTTTATTTTGGAAAGCACCATCAGAATGACTTGATATGGTATCACTGTGGCGTTGTTCACTGTTGATCTAAAGTGGAATGACCCCGTGGAAACAGCAATTTTCAATTTTAGAGCAGTTTGAAATCACTGACATTTTTGTCGTATATGGGCAATTTAAAAAGGCATTTATTTTGGAAAGCACCATTAGAATGACTTGATACTGATATGGTATCACTGTGGGTTTGTATACTGTTGATCTAAAGTGGAATGACCCAGTGGAAACAGCAATTTTCCATTTTAGAGCAGTTTGAAATCACTGAAAGGTTGGTCGTATATGGGCAATTTAAAAAGGCCTTTATTTTGGAAAGCACCATCAGAATAAATTGATATAGATATTGTATCACTGTGGGGTTGTACACTGTTGATCTAAAGTGGAATGACCCAGTGGAAACAGCAATTTTCCATTTTAGAGCAGTTTGAAATCACTGAAAGTTTTGTCGTATATGGGAAATTTAAAAGGCCTTTATTTTGGAAAGCACCATCAGAATGACTTGATACTTATATGGTATCACTGTGGGGTTGTATCCCATTGATCTAAAGTGGAATGACCCAGTGGAAACAGCAATTTTCCATTTTAGAGTATTTTGAAATTACTGAAAGTTTGGTCGTATATGGGCAATTTAAAAAGGCCTTTATTTTGGAAAGCACCATCAGAATGAATTGATATAGATATTGTATCACTGTGGGGTTGTATACTGTTGATCTAAAGTGGAATGACCCAGTGGAAACAGCAATTTTCCATTTTAGAGCAGTTTGAAATCACTGAAAGTTTTGTCGTATATGGGCAATTTAAAAAGGCCTTTATTTTGGAAAGCACCATCAGAATGACTTGATACTGATGTGGTATCACTGTGGGGTTGTATACTGTTGATCTAAAGTGGAATGACCCAGTGGAAACAGCAATTTTCCATTTTAGAGCATTTTGAAATCGCTGAAAGTTTGGTCGTATATGGGCAATTTAAAAAGGCCTTTATTTTGGAAAGCACCATTAGAATGACTTGATACTGATATGGTATCTCTGTGGGGTTTTATACTGTTGATCTAAAGTGGAATGACCCAGTGGAAACAGCAATTTTCCATTTTAGAGCAGTTTGAAATCACTGAAAGTTTTGTCGTATATGGGCAATTTAAAAAGGCCTTTATTTTGGAAAGCACCATCAAAATGACTTGATACTGATATGGTATCACTGTGGGGTTGTATACTGTTGATCTAAAGTGGAATGACCCAGTGGAAACAGACATTTTCTATTTTAGAGCATTTTGAAATCACTGAAAGTTTGGTCGTATATGGGCAGTTTAAAAAAGCCTTTATTTTGGAAAGCACATCAGAATTACTTGATTTTGATATGGTATCACTGATGGTGCTTTCCAAAATAAAGGCCTTTTTAAATTGCCCATATACGACATTTGAAATCGTTAAAGGTAAGTCAATTGTGGACCATTTAAAAAGGCCTTTATTTTGGAAAGTACCATCAGAATGACTTGATACTTATATGGTATCACTGTGGGGTTGTATCCCGTTGATCTAAAGTGGAATGACCCAGTGGAAACAGCAATTTTCCATTTTAGAGCAGTTTGAAATCACTTAAAGTTTTGTCGTATATGGGCAATTTAAAAAGGCCTTTATTTTGGAAAGCACCATCAGAATGACTTGATACTGATGTGGTATCACTGTGGGGTTGTATACTGTTGATCTAAAGTGGAATGACCCAGTGGAAACAGCAATTTTCCATTTTAGAGCATTTTGAAATCGCTGAAAGTTTGGTCGTATATGGGCAATTTAAAAAGGCCTTTATTTTGGAAAGCACCATCAGAATGACTTGATATTCATATGGTATCACTGTGGCGTTGTTCACCGTTGATCTAAAGTGGAATGACCCCGTGGAAACAGCAATTTTCAATTTTAGAGCAGTTTGAAATCACTGAAAGTTTTGTCGTATATGGGCAATTTAAAAAGGCCTTTATTTTGGAAAGCACCATTAGAATGACTTGATACTGATATGGTATCACTGTGGGGTTGTATACTGTTGATCTAAAGTGGAATGACCCAGTGGAAACAGCAATTTTCCATTTTAGAGCAGTTTGAAATCACTGAAAGTTTTGTCAAATATGGGCAATTTAAAAAGGCCTTTATTTTGGAAAGCACCATCAAAATGACTTGATACTGATATGGTATCACTGTGGGGTTGTATACTGTTGATCTAAAGTGAAATGATCCAGTGGAAACAGCAATTTTCCATTTTAGAGCATTTTGAAATCACTGAAAGTTTGGTCGTATATGGGCAGTTTAAAAAAGCCTTTATTTTGGAAAGCACATCAGAATTACTTGATGTTGATATGGTATCACTGATGGTGCTTTCCAAAATAAAGGCCTTTTTAAATTGCCCATATACGACATTTGAAATCGTTTAAAGGTAAATCAATTGTGGACCATTTAAAAAGGCCTTCTTTTTGGAAAGTACCATCAGAATGACTTGATACTTATATGGTATCACTGTGGGTCTGTATCCCGTTGATCTAAAGTGGAATGACCCAGTGGAAACAGCAATTTTCCATTTTAGAGTATTTTGAAATTACTGAAAGTTTGGTCGTATATGGGCAATTTAAAAAGGCCTTTATTTTGGAAAGCACCATCAGAATGAATTGATATAGATATTGTATCACTGTGTGGTTGTATACTGTTGATATAAAGTGGAATGACCCAGTGGAAACAGCAATTTTCAATTTTAGAGCAGTTTGAAAACACTGAAAGTTTTGTCGTATATGGGCAATTTAAAAAGGCCTTTATTTTGGAAAGCACCATCAGAATGATTTGATACTGATGTGGTATCACTGTGGGGTTGTATACTGTTGATCTAATGTGGAATGACCCAGTGGAAACAGCAAATTTCCATTTTAGAGCATTTTGAAATCGCTGAAAGTTTGGTCGTATATGGGCAATTTAAAAAGGCCTTTATTTTGGAAAGCACCATCAGAATGACTTGATATTCATATGGTATCACTGTGGCGTTGTTCACCGTTGATCTAAAGTGGAATGACCCCGTGGAAACAGCAATTTTCAATTTTAGAGCAGTTTGAAATCACTGAAAGTTTTGTAGTATATGGGCAATTTAAAAAGGCCTTTATTTTGGAAAGCACCATTAGAATGACTTGATACTGATATGGTATCACTGTGGGGTTGTATACTGTTGATCTAAAGTGGAATGACCCAGTGGAAACAGCAATTTTCCATTTTAGAGCAGTTTGAAATCACTGAAAGTTTTGTCGTATATGGGCAGTTTAAAAAGGCCTTTATTTTGGAAAGCACCATCAAAATGACTTGATACTGATATGGTATCACTGTGGGGTTGTATATTGTTGATCTAAAGTCGAATGACCTAGTGGAAACAGCAATTTTCCATTTTAGAGCATTTTGAAATCACTGAAAGTTTGGTCGTATATGGGCAAGTAAAAAGGCCTTTATTTTGGAAAGCACCAGCAGAATGACTTGATAATGATATGGTATCACTGTGGGGATGTGTTCTGTTGATATAACGTGGAATGACCCAGTGGAAACAACAATTTCCCATTTTAGAGCATTTTGAAATCACTGACAGTTTGGTATTATATGGGCAATTTAAAAAGGCCTTTATTTTGGAAAGCACCATCAGAAAGACTTGATATTAATATGGTATCAATGTGGGGTTGTATACTGTTGATCCAAAGTGGATTGACCCAGTGGAAACAGCAATTGTTCATTTTAGAGCATTTTGAACTCACTGAAAGTTTGGTTGTATAAGGGCAATTTAAAAAGGCCTTTATTTTGGAAAGCACCATCAGAATGACTTGATATTCATATGGTATCACTGTGGGGTTGTATACTGTTGATCTAAAGTAGACTGACCCAGTGGAAACAGCAATTTTCCATTTTAGAGCATTTTGAAATCACTGAAAGTTTGGTCGTATATGGGCAATTAAAAAAGAACTTTATTTTGGAAAGCACCAGCAGAATGACTTGATACTGATATGGTATCACTGTGGGGTTGTATACTGTTGATATAACGTGGAATGACCCAGTGGAAACTGTCATGTTCCTGGGAAGGTGTTTAACCCACGACATGAAGAACCATCACAGGACAAAGGCAGAAAGTTCAAACAATGATTTATTAAACCTAACAAAGTGTCCTGGAGATATCCAACTGCAAAGTAGTCGGCAAGAGTCCAAAAGCCAGCAGGGAGGGCAGACGGTGTGACGGGGTGCGTCCAGGAGAGGGAGCCAGATGATGGCGGCAGAGGGCAAGTGGAGGAGGAGAGGTGAACCTTGAGTGTGTAATCCAGGCGGGTTATGGTGACTTCCAGGTAGGTACATCCATCAGTGGTTCAGTGATTCCAAGTATCCGTGAGTAGTTAATCATCCAGCGATGTGAAGTGGTTCCCTCTCCTCTTAAATAGAGCTATGCTGCGGTTAATTAGAGGATCTGCAGCTGCCGCTGATCGGTAATGCCCCGCAGCTGGTGAGTGCCCTCTCCTGGAATGACAGTCTTACAAAGATGTTGTGAAGAAGAGGGAGTACTCACCCCGTCACACAACAGAAACAGCAATTTTCAATTTTAGAGCATTTTGAAATCACAGACAGTTTGGTAGTATATGGGCAATTTAAAAAGGCCTTTATTTTGGAAAGCACCATCAGAATGACTTGATATTGATTTGGTATCACTGTGGGGCTGTATACTGTTGATGCAAAGTTGAATGACCCAGTGGAAACAGCAATTGTTCATTTTAGAGCATTTTGAAATCACTGAAAGTTTGGTCGTATATGGGCAATTTAAAAAGGCCTTTATTTTGGAAAGCACATCAGAATTACTTGATGTTGATATGGTATCACTGATGGTGCTTTCCAAAATAAAGGCCTTTTTAAATTGCCCATATACGACATTTGAAATCGTTAAAGGTAAGTCAATTGTGGACCATTTAAAAAGGCCTTTATTTTGGAAAGCACCATCAGAATGACTTGATACTGATATGGTATCACTGTGGGGTTGTATCCCGTTGATCTAAAGTGGAATGACCCAGTGGAAACAGCAATTTTCCATTTTAGAGCATTTTGAAATTACTGAAAGTTTGGTCGTATATGGGCAATTTAAAAAGGCCTTTATTTTGGAAAGCACCATCAGAATGAATTGATATAGACATTGTATCACTGTGGGGTTGTATACTGTTGATCTAAAGTGGAATGACCCAGTGGAAACAGCAATTTTCCATTTTAGAGCAGTTTGAAATCACTGAAAGTTTGGTCGTATATGGGCAATTTAAAAAGGCCTTTATTTTGGAAAGCACCATCAGAATGAATTGATATAGACATTGTATCACTGTGGGGTTGTATACTGTTGATCTAAAGTGGAAAGACCCGGTGGAAACAGCAATTTTCCATTTTAGAGCATTTTGAAATCGCTGAAAGTTTGGTCGTATATGGGCAATTTAAAAAGGCCTTTATTTTGGAAAGCACCATCAGAATGACGTGATATTCATGTGCTATCACTGTGGCATTGTTCACTGTTGATCTAAAGTGGAATGACCCCGTGGAAACAGCAATTTTCAATTTTATAGCAGTTTGAAATCACTGAAAGTTTTGTCGTATATGGGCAATTTAAAAATGCCTTTATTTTGGAAAGCACCATTAGAATGACTTGATACTGATATGGTATCACTGTGGGGTTGTATACTGTTGATCTAAAGTGGAATGACCCAGTGGAAACCGCAATTTTCCATTTTAGAGCAGTTTGAAATCACTGAAAGTTTCGTCGTATATGGTCGTATATGGGCAATTTAAAAAGGCCTTTATTTTGGAAAGCACCATCAGAATGAATTGATATAGATATTGTATCACTGTGGGGTTGTATACTGTTGATCTAAAGTGCAATGACCCAGTGGAAACAGCAATTTTCCATTTTAGAGCAGTTTGAAATCACTGAAAGTTTTGTTGTATATGGGCAATTTAAAAAGGCCTTTATTTTGGAAAGCACCATCAGAATGGCTTGATACTGATATGGTATCACTGTGGGGTTGTATACTGTTGATCTAAAGTGGAATGACCCAGTGGAAACAGCAATTTTCCATTTTAGAGCAGTTTGAAATCTCTGACATTTTGGTAGTATATGGGCAATTTAAAAAGGCCTTTATTTTGGAAAGCACCATCAGAATGACTTGATACTGATATGTATCACTGTGGGGTTGTATACTGTCTATCTAAATTGGAATGACCCAGTGGATACAGCAATTTTCCATTTTAGAGCATTTTGAAATCACTGAAAGTTTGGTCATATATGGGCAGTTTAAAAAAGCCTTTATTTTGGAAAGCACCATCAGATTGACTTGATACTGATATGGTATCACTGTGGGGTTGTATACTGTTGATCTAAAGTGGGATGACCCAGTGGAAACAGCAATTCATTTCATAGCAGTTTGAAATCACTGAAAGTTTTGTCGTATATGGGCAATTTAAAAAGGCTTTTATTTTGGAAAGCACCATCAGAATGACTTGATACTGATATGGTATCTCTGTGGGGTTGTATACTGTCTATCTAAAGTGGAATGACCCAGTGGAAACAGCAATTTTCCATTTTAGAGCATTTTGAAATCACTGAAAGTTTGGTTGTATATGGGCAGTTTAAAAAAGCCTTTATTTTGGAAAGCACATCAGAATTACTAAATGTTGATATGGTATCACTGATGGTGCTTTCCAAAATAAAGGCCTTTTTAAATTGCCCATATACGACATTTGAAATCGTTAAAGGTAAGTCAATTGTGGACCATTTAAAAAGGCCTTTATTTTGGAAAGCACCATCAGAATGACTTGATACTGATATGGTATCACTGTGGGGTTGTATCCCGTTGATCTAAAGTGGAATGACCCAGTGGAAACAGCAATTTTCCATTTTAGAGCATTTTGAAATGACTGAAAGTTTGGTCGTATATGGGCAATTTAAAAAGGCCTTTATTTTGGAAAGCACCATCAGAATTAATTGATATAGATATTGTATCACTGTGGGGTTTATACTGTTGATCTAAAGTGGAATGACCCAGTGGAAACAGCAGTTTTTCATTTTAGAGCAGTTTGAAATCACTGAAAGTTTTGTTGTATATGGGCAATTTAAAAAGGCCTTTATTTTGTAAAGCACCATCAGAATGACTTGATACTGATATGGTATAACTGTGGGGTTGTATACTGTCTATCTAAAGTGGAATGACCCAGTGGAAACAGCAATTTTCCATTTTAGAGCATTTTGAAATCACTGAAAGTTTGGTCGTATATGGGCAATTTAAAAAGGCCTTTATTTTGGAAAGCACCATCAGAATGATTTGATATTTATATGGTATCAATGTGGGGTTGTATACTGTTGATCCAAAGTGGATTGACCCAGTGGAAACAGCAATTGTTCATTTTAGAGCAGTTTGAAATCACTGACATTTTGGTAGTATATGGGCAATTTAAAAAGGCCTTTATTTTGGAAAGCACCATCAGAACGACTTGATACTGATATGGTATCACTGTGGGGTTGTATGCTGTATCTAAAGTGGAATGACCCAGTGGAAACAGCAATTTTCCATTTTAGAGCATTTTGAAATCACTGAAAGTTTTGTCGTATATGGGCAGTTTAAAAAAGCCTTTATTTTGGAAAGCACATCAGAATTACTTGATGTTGATATGGTATCACTGATGGTGCTTTCCAAAATAAAGGCCTTTTTAAATTGCCCATATATGACATTTGAAATCGTTAAAGGTAAATCAATTGTTGACTATTTAAAAATGCATTTATTTTGGAAAGCACCATCAGAATGACTTGATACTTATATGGTATCACAGTGGGGTTGTACACTGTTGATCTAAAGTGGAATGACCCAGTGGAAACAGCAATTTTCCATTTTAGAGCAGTTTGAAATCACTGAAAGTTTTGTCGTATATGGGCAATTTAAAAAGGCCTTTATTTTGGAAAGCACCATCAGAATGACTTGATACTGATATGGTATCACTGTGGGGTTGTATACTGTTGATCTAAAGTGGAATGACCCAGTGGTAACAGCAATTTTCCATTTTAGAGCAGTTTGAAATCACTGAAAGTCTGGTCGTATATGGGCAATTTAAAAAGGCCTTTATTTTGGAAAGCACCTTCAGAATGAATTGATATAGATATTGTATCACTGTGGGGTTGTATACTGTTGATCTAAAGTGGAATGACCCAGTGGAAACAGCAATTTTCCATTTTAGAGCAGTTTGAAATCACTGACATTTTGGTAGTATATAGGCAATTTAAAAAGGCCTTTATTTTGGAAAGCACCATCAGAATGACTTGATACTGATATGGTATCATTGTGGGGTTGAATACTGTTGATCTAAAGTGGAATGACCCAGTGGAAACAGCAATTTTTCATTTTATAGCAGTTTGAAATCACTGAAAGTTTTGTCGTATATGGGCAATTTAAAAAGGCCTTTATTTTGGAAAGCACCATCAGAATGACTTGATACTGATATGGTATCACTGTGGGGTTGTATACTGTCTATCTAAAGTGGAATGACCCTGTGGAAACAGCAATTTTCCATTTTAGAGCATTTTGAAATCACTGAAAGTTTGGTCGTATATGGGCAGTTTAAAAAAGCCTTTATTTTGGAAAGCACATTAGACTTACTTGATGTTGATATGGTATCACTGATGGTGCTTTCCAAAATAAAGGCCTTTTTAAATTGCCCATATACGACATTTGAAATCGTTAAAGGTAAGTCAATTGTGGACCATTTAAAAAGGCCTTTATTTTGGAAAGTACCATCAGAATGACTTTATACTTATATGGTATCACTGTGGGGTTGTATCCCGTTGATCTAAAGTGGAATGACCCAGTGGAAACAGCAATTTTCCATTTTAGAGCATTTTGAATTTACTGAAAGTTTGGTCGTATATGGGCAATTTAAAAAGGCCTTTATTTTGGAAAGCATCATCAGAATGAATTGATATAGATATTGTTTCACTGTGGGGTTGTATACTGTTGATCTAAAGTGGAATGACCCAGTGGAAACAGCAATTTTCCATTTTAGAGCATTTTGAAATCCCTGAAAATTTGGTCGTATGTGGGCAATTTAAAAAGGCCTTTATTTTGGAAAGCACCATCAGAATGACTTGATATTCATATGGTATCAATGTGGCGTTGTTCACCGTTGATCTAAAGTGGAAAGACCCCGTGGAAACAGCAATTTTCAATTTTAGAGCAGTTTGAAATCACTGAAAGTTTTGTCGTATATGGGCAATTTAAAAAGGCCTTTATTTTGGAAAGCACCATTAGAATGACTTGATACTGATATGGTATCACTGTGTGGTTGTATACTGTTCTAAAGTGGAATGACCCATTGGAAACAGCAATTTTCCATTTTAGAGCAGTTTGAAATCACTGAAAGTTTTGTCGTATATGGGTAATTTAAAAAGGCCTTTATTTTGGAAAGCACCATCAAAATGACTTGATACTGATATGGTATTACTGTGTGGTTGTATATTGTTGATCTAAAGTCGAATGACCTAGTGGAAACAGCAATTTTCCATTTTAGAGCATTTTGAAATCACTGAAAGTTTGGTCGTATATGGGCAATTTAAAAAGGCCTTCATTTTGGAAAGCACCATCAGAATGACTTGATATTGATATGCTATCACTGTGGGGATGTGTACTGTTGATCTAAAGTGGAATGACCCAGTGGAAACTGTCATGTTCCTGGGAAGGTGTTTAACCCACGACATGAAGAACCATCACAGGACAAAGGCAGAAAGTTCAAACAATGATTTATTAAACCTAACTAAAAGTGTCCTGGAGATATCCAAGTGCGAAGTAGTCGGCAAGAGTCCAAAAGCCAGCAGGGAGGGCAGACGGTGTGACGGGGTGCGTCCAGGAGAGGGAGCCAGATGATGGCGGCAGAGGGCAAGTGGAGGAGGAGAGGTGAACCTTGAGTGTATAATCCAGGCGGGTTATGGTGACTTCCAGGTAGGTACATCCATCAGTGGTTCAGTGATTCCAAGTATCCGTGAGTAGTTAATCATCCAGCGATGTGAAGTGGTTCCCTCTCCTCTTAAAAAGAGCTGTGCTGCGGTTGATTAGAGGATCTGCAGCTGCAACTGATCGGTAATGCCCCGCAGCTGGTGATTGCCCTCTCCTGGAATGACAGTCTTACAAAGATGTTGTGGAGAAGAGGGAGTACTCACCCCGTCACACAACAGAAACAGCAATTTTCCATTTTAGAGCATTTGGAAATCACTGACAGTTTGGTAGTATATGGGCAATTTAAAAAGGCCTTTATTTTGGAAAGCAGCCTCAGAATGACTTGATATTGATATGGTATCACTGTGGGACTGTATACTGTTGATGCAAAGTGGAATGACCCAGTGGAAACAGCAATTGTTCATTTTAGAGCATTTTGAAATCACTGAAAGTTTGGCCGTATATGGGAAATTTAAAAAGGCCTTTATTTTGGAAAGCACCATCAGAATGACTTGATATTCATATGGTATCACTTTGGGGTTGTATACTGTTGATCTAAAGTGGAATGACCCAGTGGAAACAGCAATTTTCCATTTTAGAGCAGTTTGAAATCACTGAAAGTTTGGTCGTATATGGGCAATTTAAAAAGGCCTTTATTTTGGAAAGCACAATCAGAATGACTTGATACTGATATTGTATCACTGTGGGGATGTGTACTGTTGATCTAAAGTGGAATGACCCAGTGGAAACAGCAATTTTCCATTTTAGAGCATTTTGAAATCACTGACATTTTGGTAGTATATGGACAATTTAAAAAGAACTTTATTTTGGAAAGCACCAGCAGAATGACTTGATACTGATATGGTATCACTGTGGGGTTTTATACTGTTGATATCACGTGGAATGACCCAGTGGAAACAGCAATTTTCCATTTTAGAGCATTTTGAAATCACTGACAGTTTGGTCGTATATGGGCAATTTAAAAAGGCCTTTATTTTGGAAAGCACCATCAGAATGATTTGATATTGATATGGTATCAATGTGGGGTTGTATACTGTTGATCCAAAGTGGATTGACCCAGTGGAAACAGCAATTGTTCATTTTAGAGCAGTTTGAAATCACTGACATTTTGGTAGTATATGGGCAATTTAAAAAGGCCTTTATTTTGGAAAGCACCATCAGAACGACTTGATACTGATATGGTATCACTGTGGGGTTGTATGCTGTATCTAAAGTGGAATGTCCCAGTGGAAACAGCAATTTTCCATTTTAGAGCATTTTGAAATCACTGAAAGTTTTGTCGTATATGGGCAGTTTAAAAAAGCCTTTATTTTGGAAAGCACATCAGAATTACTTGATGTTGATATGGTATCACTGATGGTGCTTTCCAAAATAAAGGCCTTTTTAAATTGCCCATATATGACATTTGAAATCGTTAAAGGTAAATCAATTGTTGACCATTTAAAAATGCATTTATTTTGGAAAGCACCATCATAATGACTTGATACTTATATGGTATCACAGTGGGGTTGTACACTGTTGATCTAAAGTGGAATGACCCAGTGGAAACAGCAATTTTCCATTTTAGAGCAGTTTGAAATCACTGAAAGTTTTGTCATATATGGGCAATTTAAAAAGGCCTTTATTTTGGAAAGCACCATCAGAATGACTTGATACTGATATGGTATCACTGTGGGGTTGTATACTGTTGATCTAAATTCGAATGACCCAGTGGAAACAGCAATTTTCCATTTTAGAGCAGTTTGAAATCACTGAAAGTCTGGTCGTATATGGGCAATTTAAAAAGGCCTTTATTTTGGAAAGCACCTTCAGAATGAATTGATATAGATATTGTATCACTGTGGGGTTGTATACTGTTGATCTAAAGTGGAATGACCCAGTGGAAACAGCAATTTTCCATTTTAGAGCAGTTTGAAATCACTGACATTTTGGTAGTATATAGGCAATTTAAAAAGGCCTTTATTTTGGAAAGCACCATCAGAATGACTTGATACTGATATGGTATCATTGTGGGGTTGTATACTGTTGATCTAAAGTGGAATGACCCAGTGGAAACAGCAATTTTTCATTTTATAGCAGTTTGAAATCACTGAAAGTTTTGTCGTATATGGGCAATTTAAAAAGGCCTTTATTTTGGAAAGCACCATCAGAATGACTTGATACTGATATGGTATCACTGTGGGGTTGTATACTGTCTATCTAAAGTGGAATGACCCAGTGGAAACAGCAATTTTCCATCTTAGAGCATTTTGAAATCACTGAAAGTTTGGTCGTATATGGGCAGTTTAAAAAAGCCTTTATTTTGGAAAGCACATTAGAATTACTTGATGTTGATATGGTATCACTGATGGTGCTTTCCAAAATAAAGGCCTTTTTAAATTGCCCATATACGACATTTGAAATCGTTAAAGGTAAGTCAATTGTGGACCATTTAAAAAGGCCTTTATTTTGGAAAGTACCATCATAATGACTTGATACTTATATGGTATCACTGTGGGGTTGTATCCCGTTGATCTAAAGTGGAATGACCCAGTGGAAACAGCAATTTTCCATTTTAGAGCATTTTGAAATTACTGAAAGTTTGGTCGTATATGGGCAATTTAAAAAGGCCTTTATTTTGGAAAGCACCATCAGAATGAATTGATATAGATATTGTATCACTGTGGGGTTGTATACTGTTGATCTAAAGTGGAATGACCCAGTGGAAACAGCAATTTTCCATTTTAGAGCATTTTGAAATCGCTGAAAATTTGGTCGTATGTGGGCAATTTAAAAAGGCCTTTATTTTGGAAAGCACCATCAGAATGACTTGATATTCATATGGTATCAATGTGGCGTTGTTCACTGTTGATCTAAAGTGGAATGACCCCGTGGAAACAGCAATTTTCAATTTTAGAGCAGTTTGAAATCACTGAAAGTTTTGTCGTATATGGGCAATTTAAAAAGGCATTTATTTTGGAAAGCACCATTAGAATGACTTGATACTGATATGGTATCACTGTGGGTTTGTATACTGTTGATCTAAAGTGGAATGACCCAGTGGAAACAGCAATTTTCCATTTTAGAGCAGTTTGAAATCACTGAAAGGTTGGTCGTATATGGGCAATTTAAAAAGGCCTTTATTTTGGAAAGCACCATCAGAATAAATTGATATAGATATTGTATCACTGTGGGGTTGTACACTGTTGATCTAAAGTGGAATGACCCAGTGGAAACAGCAATTTTCCATTTTAGAGCAGTTTGAAATCACTGAAAGTTTTGTCGTATATGGGCAATTTAAAAGGCCTTTATTTTGGAAAGCACCATCAGAATGACTTGATACTTATATGGTATCACTGTGGGGTTGTATACTGTTGATCTAAAGTGGAATGGCCCAGTGGAAACAGCAATTTTCCATTTTAAAGCAGTTTGAAATCACTGACATTTTGGTAGTATAAGGGCAATTTAAAAAGGCCTTTATTTTGGAAAGCACCATCAGAATGACTTGATACTGATATGGTATCACTGAGGTGTTGTATACTGTTGATCTAAAGTTGAATGACCCAGTGGAAACAGCAATTTTTCATTTTATAGCAGTTTGAAATCACTGAAAGTTTTGTCGTATATGGGCAATTTAAAAAGGCCTTTTTTTTGGAAAGCACCATCAGAATGACTTGATACTGATATGGTATCACTGTGGGGTTGTATACTGTTGATCTAAAGTGGAATGATCCAGTGGAAACAGCAATTTTCCATTTTAGAGCATTTTGAAATCAATGAAAGTTTGGTCATATATGGGCAGTTTAAAAAAGCCTTTATTTTGGAAAGCACATCAGAATTATTTGATGTTGATATGGTATCAGTGATGGTGCTTTCCAAAATAAAGGCCTTTTTAAATTGCCCATATACGACATTTGAAATCGTCAAAGGTAAGTCAATTGTGGACCAATTAAATAGGCCTTTATTTTGGAAAGTACCATCAGAATGACTTGATACTTATATGGTATCACTGTGGGGTTGTATCCCATTGATCTAAAGTGGAATGACCCAGTGGAAACAGCAATTTTCCATTTTAGAGTATTTTGAAATTACTGAAAGTTTGGTCGTATATGGGCAATTTAAAAAGGCCTTTATTTTGGAAAGCACCATCAGAATGAATTGATATAGATATTGTATCACTGTGTGGTTGTATACTGTTGATATAAAGTCACCGGTTCTGTTCATCATATTTATGGACAGAATTTCTAGACGCAGCCGTGGTGTGGAGTGTGTCGAGTTTGGTGGCAGGAGAATCTCGTCTCTGCTTTTTGCGGATGATGTGGTCCTCCTAGCTTCATCCAGCTCTGACCTTCAGCTCTTGCTGGGTAGGTTCGCGGCCGAATTTGAAGCGGCTGGGATGAGGATCAGCACCTCCAAATCTGAGACCATGGTTCTCGACCGGAAAAGGGTGGCTTGCCACCTCCGGGTCGGGGGAGAGGTCCTACCTCAAGTGGAGGAGTTTAAGTATCTCGGGGTCTTGTTCACGAGTGAGGGTAGGAGGGATCGGGAGATCGACAGGCGGATTGGTTCGGCGTCTGCAGTGATGCGGACGCTGAGCCGATCTGTCGTGGGGAAGAGGGAGCTGAGCCAGAAAGCCAGGCTCTCGATTTACCGGTCGATCTACGTCCCAATCCTCACCTATGGTCATGAGCTTTGGGTAATGACCGAAAGAACGAGATCGCGGATACAAGCGGCCGAAATGAGTTTCCTCCGTAGGGTGGCCGGGCTCAGCCTTAGAGATAGGGTGAGGAGCTCGGACATTCGGGAGGGACTCGGAGTAGAACCGCTGCTCCTCCGGATCGAAAGGAGCCAGTTGAGGTGGTTTGGGCATCTGGTCAGGATGCCTCCTGGACGCCTCCCTGGGGAGGTGTTTCGGGCATGTCCTGCCGGCAGAAGGCCCCCGGGTCGACCCAGGACACGTTGGAGAAGTTACATCTCCAATCTGGTCCGGGAACGCCTTGGGGTCCTGCCGGAGGAGCTGGTGGACAAGGCCGGGGAGAGGACGGCCTGGAGCTCCCTAGTTGGGATGCTGCCCCCGCGACCCGGACCCGGATAAGCGGAGGAAGACGAGACGAGACGAGAGACGAGACGAGATAAAGTGGAATGACCCAGTGGAAACAGCAATTTTCAATTTTAGAGCAGTTTGAAAACACTGAAAGTTTTGTCGTATATGGGCAATTTAAAAAGGCCTTTATTTTGGAAAGCACCATCAGAATGATTTGATACTGATGTGGTATCACTGTGGGGTTGTATACTGTTGATGTAATGTGGAATGATCCAGTGGAAACAGCAAATTTCCATTTTAGAGCATTTTGAAATCGCTGAAAGTTTGGTCGTATATGGGCAATTTAAAAAGGCCTTTATTTTGGAAAGCACCATCAGAATGACTTGATATTCATATGGTATCACTGTGGCGTTGTTCACCGTTGATCTAAAGTGGAATGACCCAGTGGAAACAGCAATTTTCCATTTTAGAGCAGTTTGAAATCACTGAAAGTTTTGTCGTATATGGGCAGTTTAAAAAGGCCTTTATTTTGGAAAGCACCATCAAAATGACTTGATACTGATATGGTATCACTGTGGGGTTGTATATTGTTGATCTAAAGTCGAATGACCTAGTGGAAACAGCAATTTTCCATTTTAGAGCATTTTGAAATCACTGAAAGTTTGGTCGTATATGGGCAAGTAAAAAGGCCTTTATTTTGGAAAGCACCAGCAGAATGACTTGATACTGATATGGTATCACTGTGGGGATTTATTCTGTTGATATAACGTGGAATGACCCAGTGGAAACAACAATTTCCCATTTTAGAACATTTTGAAATCACTGACAGTTTGGTATTATATGGGCAATTTAAAAAGGCCTTTATTTTGGAAAGCACCATCAGAAAGACTTGATATTAATATGGTATCAATGTGGGGTTGTATACTGTTGATCCAAAGTGGATTGACCCAGTGGAAACAGCAATTGTTCATTTTAGAGCATTTTGAACTCACTGAAAGTTTGGTTGTATAAGGGCAATTTAAAAAGGCCTTTATTTTGGAAAGCACCATCAGAATGACTTGATATTCATATGGTATCACTGTGGCGTTGTATACTGTTGATCTAAAGTAGACTGACCCAGTGGAAACAGCAATTTTCCATTTTAGAGCATTTTGAAATCACTGAAAGTTTGGTCGTATATGGGCAATTAAAAAAGGCCTTTATTTTGGAAAGCACCATCAGAATGACTTGATATTGATATGGTATCACTGTGGGGTTGTATACTGTTGATCCAAATTGGAATGACCCAGTGGAAACAGCAATTTTCCATTTTAGAGCATTTTGAAATCACGGAAAGTTTGGTCGTATATGGGCAATTTAAAAAGGCCTTTATTTTGGAAAGCACGATTAGAATGACTTGATATTTATATGTTATCACTGTGGGGTTATATACTGGTGATCTAAAGTGGAATGACCCAGTGGAAACAGCAATTTTCCATTTTACAGCAGTTTGAAATCACTGAAAGTTTGGTCGTATATGGGCAATTTAAAAAGGCCTTTATTTAGGAAAGCACCATCAGAATGACTTGATACTGATATGGTATCACTGTGGGGTTGTATACTGTTGATCTAAAGTGGAATGACCCAGTGGAAACAGCAATTTTCCATTTTAGAGCAGTTTGAAATCACTGACATTTTGGTAGTATATGGGCATTTTAAAAAGGCCTTTATTTTGGAAAGCACAATCAGAATGACTTGATACTTATATGGTATCACTGTGGGGTTGTATCCCGTTGATCTAAAGTGGAATGACCCAGTGGAAACAGCAATTTTCAATTTTAGAGCAGTTTGAAATCACTGAAAGTTTGGCCGTATATGGGCAATTTAAAAAGGCCTTTATTTTGGAAAGCACCATCAGAATGATTTGATATTCATATGGTATCACTGTGGGGTTGTATACTGTTGATCTAAAGTAGACTGACCCAGTGGAAACAGCAAATTTCCATTTTAGAGCATTTTGAAATCACTGAAAGTTTGGTCGTATATGGGCAATTAAAAAAGGCCTTTATTTTGGAAAGCACCATCAGAATGACTTGATATTGATATGGTATCACTGTGGGGTTGTATACTGTTGATCCAAATTGGAATGACCCAGTGGAAACAGCAATTTTCCATTTTAGAGCATTTTGAAATCACTGAAAGTTTGGTCGTATATGGGCAGTTTAAAAAAGCCTTTATTTTGGAAAGCACATCAGAATTACTTGATGTTGATATGGTATCACTGATGGTGCTTTCCAAAATAAAGGCCTTTTTAAATTGCCCATATACGACATTTGAAATCGTTAAAGGTAAGTCAATTGTGGACCATTTAAAAAGGCCTTTATTTTGGAAACTACCATCAGAATGACTTGATACTTATATGGTATCACTGTGGGGTTGTATCCCGTTGATCTAAAGTGGAATGACCCAGTGGAAACAGCAATTGTCCATTTTAGAGCATTTTAAAATCACTGAAAGTTTGGTCGTATATAAGCAATTTAAAAAGGCCTTTATTTTGGAAAGCACCATCAGAATGACTTGATATTCATATGGTATCACTGTGGGGTTGTATACTGTTGATCTAAAGTGGAATGACCCAGTGGAAACAGTAATTTTCCATTTTAAAGCAGTTTGAAATCACTGACAGTTTGGTAGTATATGGGCAATTTAAAAAGGCCTTTATTTTGGAAAGCACCATCAGAATGACTTGATATTGATATGGTATCACTGATGGTGCTTTCCAAAATAAAGGCCTTTTTAAATTGCCCATATACGACATTTGAAATCGTTAAAGGTAAGTCATTTGTGGACCATTTAAAAAGGCCTTTATTTTGGAAAGCACCATCAGAATGACTTGATACTGATATGGTATCACTGTGGGGTTGTATCCCGTTGATCTAAAGTGGAATGACCCAGTTGAAACAGCAATTTTCCATTTTAGAGCATTTTGAAATTACTGAAAGTTTGGTCGTATATGGGCAATTTAAAAAGGCCTTTATTTTGGAAAGCACCATCAGAATGACTTGATATTCATATGGTATCACTGTAGCGTTGTTCACTGTTGATCTAAAGTGGAATGACCCCGTGGAAACAGCAATTTTCAATTTTAGAGCAGTTTGAAATCACTGACAGTTTTGTCGTATATGGGAAATTTAAAAAGGCATTTATTTGGGAAACCACCATTAGAATGACTTGATACTGATATAGTATCACTGTGGGGTTGTATACTGTTGATCTAAAGTGGAATGACCCAGGGGAAACAGCAATTTTCCATTTTAGAGCATTTTGAAATCACTGAAAGTTTGGTCATATATGGGCAGTTTAAAAAAGCCTTTATTTTGGAAAGCACATCAGAATTATGTGATGTTGATATGGTATCACTGATGGTGCTTTCCAAAATAAAGGCCTTTTTAAATTGCCCATATACGACATTTAAAATCGTTAAAGGTAAGTCAATTGTGGACCATTTTAAAAGGCCTATATTTTGGAAAGTACCATCAGAATTACTTGATACTTATATGGTATCACTGTGGGGTTGTATCCCGTTTATCTAAAGTGGAATGACCCAGTGGAAACAGCAATTTTCCATTTTAGAGTATTTTGAAATTACTGAAAGTTTGGTCGTATATGGGCAATTTAAAAAGGCCTTTATTTTGGAAAGCACCATCAGAATGAATTGATATAGACATTGTATCACTGTGGGGTTGTATACTGTTGATCTAAAGTGGAATGACCCAGTGGAAACAGCAATTTTCCATTTTAGAGCAGTTTGAAATCACTGAAAGTTTTGTCGTGTATGGGCAATTTAAAAAGGCCTTTATTTTGGAAAGCACCATCAGAATGACTTGATACTGATGTGGTATCACTGTGGGGTTGTATACTGTTGATCTAAAGTGGAATGACCCAGTGGAAACAGCAATTTTCCATTTTAGAGCATTTTGAAATCGCTGAAAGTTTGGTCGTATATGGGCAATTTAAAAAGGCCTTTATTTTGGAAAGCACCATCAGAATGACTTGATATTCATATGGTATCACTGTGGCGTTGTTCACCGTTGATCTAAAGTGGAATGACCCCGTGGAAACAGCAATTTTCAATTTTAGAGCAGTTTGAAATCACTGAAAGTTTGGCCGTATATGGGCAATTTAAAAAGGCCTTTATTTTGGAAAGCACCATCAGAATGACTTGCTATTCATATGGTATCACTGTGGGGTTGTATACTGTTGATCTAAAGTAGACAGACCCAGTGGAAACAGCAATTTTCCATTTTAGAGCATTTTGAAATCACTGAAAGTTTGGTCGTATATGGGCAATTAAAAAAGGCCTTTATTTTGGAAAGCACCATCAGAATGACTTGATATTGATATGGTATCACTGTGGGGTTGTATACTGTTGATCCAAATTGGAATGACCCAGTGGAAACAGCAATTTTCCATTTTAGAGCATTTTGAAATCACTGAAAGTTTGGTCGTATATGGGCAGTTTAAAAAAGCCTTTATTTTGGAAAGCACATCAGAATTACTTGATGTTGATATGGTATCACTGATGGTGCTTTCCAAAATAAAGGCCTTTTTAAATTGCCCATATACGACATTTGAAATCGTTAAAAGTAAGTCAATTGTGAACCATTTAAAAAGGCCTTTATTTTGAAAACTACCATCAGAATGACTTGATACTTATATGGTATCACTGTGGGGTTGTATCCCGTTGATCTAAAGTGGAATGACCCAGTGGAAACAGCAATTTTCCATTTTAGAGCATTTTGAAATTACTGAAAGTTTGGTCGTATATGGGCAATTTAAATAGGCCTTTATTTTGGAAAGCACCATCAGAATGACTTGATATTCATATGGTATCACTGTAGCGTTGTTCACTGTTGATCTAAAGTGGAATGACCCCGTGGAAACAGCAATTTTCAATTTTAGAGCAGTTTGAAATCACTGACAGTTTTGTCGTATAGGGGCAATTTAAAAAGGCATTTATTTGGGAAACCACCATTAGAATGACTTGATACTGATATGGTATCACTGTGGGGTTGTATACTGTTGATCTAAAGTGGAATGACCCAGTGGAAACAGAAATTTTCCATTTTAGAGCATTTTGAAATCACTGAAAGTTTGGTCATATATGGGCAGTTTAAAAAAGCCTTTATTTTGGAAAGCACATCAGAATTACTTGATGTTGATATGGTATCACTGATGGTGCTTTCCAAAATAAAGGCCTTTTTAAATTGCCCATATACGACATTTAAAATCGTTAAAGGTAAGTCAATTGTGGACCATTTTAAAAGGCCTATATTTTGGAAAGTACCATCAGAATGACTTGATACTTATATGGTATCACTGTGGGGTTGTATCCCGTTGATCTAAAGTGGAATGACCCAGTGGAAACAGCAATTTTCCATTTTAGAGTATTTTGAAATTACTGAAAGTTTGGTCGTATATGGTTAATTTAAAAAGGCCTTTATTTTGGAAAGCACCATCAGAATGAATTGATATAGATATTGTATCACTGTGGGGTTGTATACTGTTGATCTAAAGTGGAATGACCCAGTGGAAACAGCAATTTTCATTTTTAGAGCAGTTTGAAATCACTTAAAGTTTTGTTGTGTATGGGCAATTTAAAAAGGCCTTTATTTTGGAAAGCACCATCAGAATGACTTGATACTGATGTGGTATCACTGTGGGGTTGTATACTGTTGATCTAAAGTGGAATGACCCAGTGGAAACAGCAATTTTCCATTTTAGAGCATTTTGAAATCGCTGAAAGTTTGGTCGTATATGGGCAATTTAAAAAGGCCTTTATTTTGGAAAGCACCATCAGAATGATTTGATATTCATATGGTATCACTGTGGGGTTGTATACTGTTGATCTAAAGTAGACTGACCCAGTGGAAACAGCAATTTTCCATTTTAGAGCATTTTGAAATCACTGAAAGTTTGGTCGTATATGGGCAATTAAAAAAGGCCTTTATTTTGGAAAGCACCATCAGAATGACTTGATATTGATATGGTATCACTGTGGGGTTGTATACTGTTGATCCAAATTGGAATGACCCAGTGGAAACAGCAACTTTCCATTTTAGAGCATTTTGAAATCACTGAAAGTTTGGTCGTACATGGGCAGTTTAAAAAAGCCTTTATTTTGGAAAGCACATCAGAATTACTTGATGTTGATATGGTATCACTGATGGTGCTTTCCAAAATAAAGGCCTTTTTAAATTGCCTATATACGACATTTGAAATCGTTAAAGGTAAGTCAATTGTGGACCATTTAAAAAGGCCTTTATTTTGGAAACTACCATCAGAATGACTTGATACTTATATGGTATCACTGTGGGGTTGTATCCCGTTGATCTAAAGTGGAATGACCCAGTGGAAACAGCAATTTTCCATTTTAGAGCAGTTTGAAATCACTGAAAGTTTTGTCATATATGGGCAATTTAAAAAGGCCTTTATTTTGGAAAGCACCATCAGAATGACTTGATACTGATGTGGTATCACTGTGGGGTTGTATACTGTTGATCTAAAGTGGAATGACCCAGTGGAAACAGCAATTTTCCATTTTAGAGCATTTTGAAATCGCTGAAAGTTTGGTCGTATATCGGCAATTTAAAAAGGCCTTTATTTTGGAAAGCACCATCAGAATGACTTGATATTCATATGGTATCACTGTGGCGTTGTTCACCGTTGATCTAAAGTGGAATGACCCCGTGGAAACAGCAATTTTCCATTTTAGAGCATTTTGAAATCACTGAAAGTTTGGTCGTACATGGGCAATTTAAAAAGGCCTTTATTCTGGAAAGCACCATTAGAATGACTTGATACTGATATGGTATCACTGTGGGGTTGTATACTGTTGATCTAAAGTGGAATGACCCAAAGGAAACAGCAATTTTCTATTTTAGAGCAGTTTGAAATCACTGAAAGTTTTGTCGTATATGGGCAATTTAAAAAGGCCTTTATTTTGGAAAGCACCATCAAAATGACTTGATACTGATATGGTATCACTGTGGGGTTGTATACTGTTGATCTAAAGTGGAATGACCCAGTGGAAACAGCAATTTTCCATTTTAGAGCATTTTGAAATCACTGAAAGTTTGGTCGTATATGGGCAGTTTAAAAAAGCCTTTATTTTGGAAAGCACATCAGAATTACTTGATGTTGATATGGTATCACTGATGGTGCTTTCCAAAATAAAGGCCTTTTTAAATTGCCCATATACGACATTTGAAATCGTTAAAGGTAAGTCAATTGTGGACCATTTAAAAAGGCCTTTATTTTGGAAAGTACCATCAGAATGACTTGATACTTATATGGTATCACTGTGGGGTTGTATCCCGTTGATCTAAAGTGGAATGACCCAGTGGAAACAGCAATTTTCCATTTTAGAGTATTTTGAAATTACTGAAAGTTTGGTCGTATATGGGCAATCTAAAAAGGCCTTTATTTTGGAAAGCACCATCAGAATGAATTGATATAGATATTGTATCACTGTGGGGTTGTATACTGTTGATCTAAAGTGGAATGACCCAGTGGAAACAGCATTTTTCAATTTTAGAGCAGTTTGAAATCACTGAAAGTTTTGTCGTATATGGGCAATTTAAAAAGGCCTTTATTTTGGAAAGCACCATCAGAATGACTTGATACTGATGTGGTATCACTGTGGGGTTGTATACTGTTGATCTAATGTGGAATGACCCAGTGGAAACAGCAATTTTCCATTTTAGTGCATTTTGAAATCGCTGAAAGTTTGGTCGTATATGGGCAATTTAAAAAGGCCTTTATTTTGGAAAGCACCATCAGAATGACTTGATATTCATATGGTATCACTGTGGCGTTGTTCACCGTTGATCTAAAGTGGAATGACCCCGTGGAAACAGCAATTTTCAATTTTAGAGCAGTTTGAAATCACTGAAAGTTTTGTCGTATATGGGCAATTTAAAAAGGCCTTTATTTTGGAAAGCACCATTAGAATGACTTGATACTGATATGGTATCACTGTGGGGTTGTATACTGTTGATCTAAAGTGGAATGACCCAGTGGAATCAGCAATTTTCCATTTTAGAGCAGTTTGAAATCACTGAAAGTGTTGTCGTATATGGGCAATTTAAAAAGGCCTTTATTTTGGAAAGCACCATCAAAATGACTTATTACTGATATGGTATCACTGTGGGGTTGTATATTGTTGATCTAAAGTCGAATGACCTAGTGGAAACAGCAATTTTCCATTTTAGAGCATTTTGAAATCACTGAAAGTTTGGTCATATATGGGCAATTTAAAAAGGCCTTTATTTTGGAAAGCACCAGCAGAATGACTTGATACTGATATGTTATCACTGTGGGGATTTATTCTGTTAATATTACGTGGAATGACCCAGTGGAAACAGCAATTTTCCATTTTAGAGCATTTTGAAATCACTGACAGTTTGGTATTATATGGGCAATTTAAAAAGGCCTTTATTTTGGAAAGCACCATCATAAAGACTTGATATTAATATGGTATCAATGTGGGGTTGTATACTGTTGATCCAAAGTGGATTGACCCAGTGGAAACAGCAATTGTTCATTTTAGAGCATTTTGAAATCACTGAAAGTTTGGTCGTATATGGGCAATTTAAAAAGGCCTTTATTTTGGAAAGCACCATCAGAATGACTTGATATTCATATGGTATCACTGTGGGGTTGTATCCCGTTGATCTAAAGTGGAGTGACCCAGTGGAAACAGCAATTTCCCATTTTAGAGCATTTTGAAATTACTGAAAGTTTGCCCGTACATGGGCAATTTAAAAAGGCCTTTATTTTGGAAAGCACCATCAGAATGACTTGATATTCATATGGTATCACTGTAGCGTTGTTCACTGTTGATCTAAAAAGGAATGACCCCGTGGAAACAGCAATTTTCAATTTTAGAGCAGTTTGAAATCACTGACAGGTTTGTCGTATATGGGCAATTTAAAAAGGCATTTATTTGGGAAACCACCATTAGAATGACTTTATACTGATATGGTATCACTGTGGGGTTGTATACTGTTGATCTAAAGTGGAAGGACCCCGTGGAAACAGCAATTTTCCATTTTAGAGCAGTTTGAAATCACTGAAAGTTTGGTCGTATATGGGCAATTTAAAAAGGCCTTTATTTTGGAAAGCACCATCAGAATGAATTGATATAGATAATGTATCACTGTGGGGTTGTACACTGTTGATCTAAAGTGGAATGACCCAGTGGAAACAGCAATTTTCCATTTTAGAGCAGTTTGAAATCACTGAAAGTTTTGTCGTATATGGGCAATTTAAAAAGGCCTTTATTTTGGAAAGCACCATCAGAATGACTTGATACTGATATGGTATCACTGTGGGGTTGTATACTGTTGATCTAAAGTGGAATGACCCAGTGGAAACAGCAATTTTCCATTTTAGAGCATTTTGAAATCACTGAAAGTTTGGTCGTATATGGGCAGTTTAAAAAAGCCTTTATTTTGGAAAGCACATCAGAATTACTTGATGTTGATATGGTATCACTGATGGTGCTTTCCAAAATAAAGGCCTTTTTAAATTGCCCATATACGACATTTGAAATCGTTAAAGGTAAGTCAATTGTGGACCATTTAAAAAGGCCTTTATTTTGGAAAGTACCATCAGAATGACTTGATACTTATATGGTATCACTGTGGCGTTGTTCACCGTTGATCTAAAGTGGAATAACCCCGTGGAAACAGCAATTTTCAATTTTAGAGCATTTTGAAATCGCTGAAAGTTTGGTCGTATATGGGCAATTTAAAAAGGCCTTTATTTTGGAAAGCACCATCAGAATGACTTGATATTCATATGGTATCACTGTGGCGTTGTTCACCGTTGATCTAAAGTGGAATAACCCCGTGGAAACAGCAATTTTCAATTTTAGAGCAGTTTGAAATCACTGAAAGTTTGGTCGTATATGGGCAATTTAAAAAGGCCTTTATTTTGGAAAGCACCATTAGAATGACTTGATACTGATATGGTATCACTGTGGCGTTGTATACTGTTGATCTAAAGTGGAATGACCCAGTGGAAACAGCAATTTTCCATTTTAGAGCAGTTTGAAATCACTGAAAATTTTGTCGTATATGGGCAATTAAAAAGGCCTTTATTTTGGAAAGCACCATCAAAATGACTTGATATTCATATGGTATCACTGTGGGGTTGTATCCCGTTGATCTTAAGTGGAGTGACCCAGTGGAAACAGCAATTTTCCATTTTAGAGCATTTTGAAATTACTGAAAGTTTGCCCGTATATGGGCAATTTAAAAAGGCCTTTATTTTGGAAAGCACCATCAGAATGACTTGATATTCATATGGTATCACTGTAGCGTTGTTCACTGTTGATCTAAAGTGGAATGACCCCGTGGAAACAGCAATTTTCAATTTTAGAGCAGTTTGAAATCACTGACAGTTTTGTCGTATATGGGCAATTTAAAAAGGCATTTATTTGGGAAACCACCATTAGAATGACTTTATACTGATATGGTATCACTGTGGGGTTGTATACTGTTGATCTAAAGTGGAAGGACCTAGTGGAAACAGCAATTTTCCATTTTAGAGCAGTTTGAAATCACTGAAAGTTTGGTCGTATATGGGCAATTTAAAAAGGCCTTTATTTTGGAAAGCACAATCAGAATGAATTGATATAGATATTGTATCACTGTGGGGTTGTATACTGTTGATCTAAAGTGGAATGACCCAGTGGAAACAGCAATTTTCCATTTTAGAGCAGTTTGAAATCACTGAAAGTTTTGTCGTATATGGGCAATTTAAAAAGGCCTTTATTTTGGAAAGCACCATCAGAATGACTTGATACTGATATGGTATCACTGTGGGGTTGTATACTGTTGATCTAAAGTGGAATGACCCAGTGGAAACAGCAATTTTCCATTTTAGAGCATTTTGAAATCACTGAAAGTTTGGTCGTATATGGGCAGTTTAAAAAAGCCTTTATTTTGGAAAGCACATCAGAATTACTTGATGTTGATATGGTATCACTGATGGTGCTTTCCAAAATAAAGGCCTTTTTAAATTGCCCATATACGACATTTGAAATCGTTAAAGGTAAGTCAATTGTGGACCATTTAAAAAGGCCTTTATTTTGGAAAGTACCATCAGAATGACTTGATACTTATATGGTATCACTGTGGGGTTGTATCCCGTTGATCTAAAGTGGAATGACCCAGTGGAAACAGCAATTTTCCATTTTAGAGTATTTTGAAATTACTGAAAGTTTGGTCGTATATGGGCAATTTAAAAAGGCCTTTATTTTGGAAAGCACCATCAGAATGAATTGATATAGATATTGTTTCACTGTGGGGTTGTATACTGTTGATCTAAAGTGGAATGACCCAGTGGAAACAGGATTTTTCCATTTTAGAGCAGTTTGAAATCACTGAAAGTTTTGTCGTATATGGGCAATTTAAAAAGGCCTTTATTTTTGAAAGCACCATCAGAATGACTTGATACTGATGTGGTATCACTGTGGGGTTGTATACTGTTGATCTAAAGTGGAATGACCCAGTGGAAACAGCAATTTTCCATTTTAGAGCATTTTGAAATCGCTGAAAGTTTGGTCGTATATGGGCAATTTAAAAAGGCCTTTATTTTGGAAAGCACCATCAGAATGACTTGATATTCATATGGTATCACTGTGGCCTTGTTCACCGTTGATCTAAAGTGGAATGACCCCGTGGAAACGGCAATTTTCAATTTTAGAGCAGTTTGAAATCACTGAAAGTTTTGTCGTATATGGGCAATTTAAAAAGGCCTTTATTTTGGAAAGCACCATTAGAATGACTTGATACTGATTTGGTATCACTGTCGGGTTGTATACTGTTGATCTAAAGTGGAATGACCCAGTGGAAACAGCAATTTTCCATTTTAGAGCAGTTTGAAATCACTGAAAGTTTTGTCGTATATGGGCAATTTAAAAAGGCCTTTATTTTGGAAAGCACCATCAAAATGACTTGATACTGATATGGTATCACTGTGGGGTTGTTTATTGTTGATCTAAAGTCGAATGACCTAGTGGAAACAGCAATTTTCCATTTTAGAGCATTTTGAAATCACTGAAAGTTTGGTCGTACATGGGCAATTTAAAAAGGCCTTTATTCTGGAAAGCACCATTAGAATGACTTGATACTGATATGGTATCACTGTGGGGTTGTATACTGTTGATCTAAAGTGGAATGACCCAAAGGAAACAGCAATTTTCTATTTTAGAGCAGTTTGAAATCACTGAAAGTTTTGTCGTATATGGGCAATTTAAAAAGGCCTTTATTTTGGAAAGCACCATCAAAATGACTTGATACTGATATGGTATCACTGTGGGGTTGTATACTGTTGATCTAAAGTGGAATGACCCAGTGGAAACAGCAATTTTCCATTTTAGAGCATTTTGAAATCACTGAAAGTTTGGTCGTATATGGGCAGTTTAAAAAAGCCTTTATTTTGGAAAGCACATCAGAATTACTTGATGTTGATATGGTATCACTGATGGTGCTTTCCAAAATAAAGGCCTTTTTAAATTGCCCATATACGACATTTGAAATCGTTAAAGGTAAGTCAATTGTGGACCATTTAAAAAGGCCTTTATTTTGGAAAGTACCATCAGAATGACTTGATACTTATATGGTATCACTGTGGGGTTGTATCCCGTTGATCTAAAGTGGAATGACCCAGTGGAAACAGCAATTTTCCATTTTAGAGTATTTTGAAATTACTGAAAGTTTGGTCGTATATGGGCAATCTAAAAAGGCCTTTATTTTGGAAAGCACCATCAGAATGAATTGATATAGATATTGTATCACTGTGGGGTTGTATACTGTTGATCTAAAGTGGAATGACCCAGTGGAAACAGCATTTTTCCATTTTAGAGCAGTTTGAAATCACTGAAAGTTTTGTCGTATATGGGCAATTTAAAAAGGCCTTTATTTTGGAAAGCACCATCAGAATGACTTGATACTGATGTGGTATCACTGTGGGGTTGTATACTGTTGATCTAATGTGGAATGACCCAGTGGAAACAGCAATTTTCCATTTTAGTGCATTTTGAAATCGCTGAAAGTTTGGTCGTATATGGGCAATTTAAAAAGGCCTTTATTTTGGAAAGCACCATCAGAATGACTTGATATTCATATGGTATCACTGTGGCGTTGTTCACCGTTGATCTAAAGTGGAATGACCCCGTGGAAACAGCAATTTTCAATTTTAGAGCAGTTTGAAATCACTGAAAGTTTTGTCGTATATGGGCAATTTAAAAAGGCCTTTATTTTGGAAAGCACCATTAGAATGACTTGATACTGATATGGTATCACTGTGGGGTTGTATACTGTTGATCTAAAGTGGAATGACCCAGTGGAATCAGCAATTTTCCATTTTAGAGCAGTTTGAAATCACTGAAAGTGTTGTCGTATATGGGCAATTTAAAAAGGCCTTTATTTTGGAAAGCACCATCAAAATGACTTGATACTGATATGGTATCACTGTGGGGTTGTATATTGTTGATCTAAAGTCGAATGACCTAGTGGAAACAGCAATTTTCCATTTTAGAGCATTTTGAAATCACTGAAAGTTTGGTCATATATGGGCAATTTAAAAAGGCCTTTATTTTGGAAAGCACCAGCAGAATGACTTGATACTGATATGTTATCACTGTGGGGATTTATTCTGTTGATATTACGTGGAATGACCCAGTGGAAACAGCAATTTTCCATTTTAGAGCATTTTGAAATCACTGACAGTTTGTTATTATATGGGCAATTTAAAAAGGCCTTTATTTTGGAAAGCACCATCATAAAGACTTGATATTAATATGGTATCAATGTGGGGTTGTATACTGTTGATCCAAAGTGGATTGACCCAGTGGAAACAGCAATTGTTCATTTTAGAGCATTTTGAAATCACTGAAAGTTTGGTCGTATATGGGCAATTTAAAAAGGCCTTTATTTTGGAAAGCACCATCAGAATGACTTGATATTCATATGGTATCACTGTGGGGTTGTATCCCGTTGATCTAAAGTGGAGTGACCCAGTGGAAACAGCAATTTCCCATTTTAGAGCATTTTGAAATTACTGAAAGTTTGCCCGTACATGGGCAATTTAAAAAGGCCTTTGATTTGGAAAGCACCATCAGAATGACTTGATATTCATATGGTATCACTGTAGCGTTGTTCACTGTTGATCTAAAGAGGAATGACCCCGTGGAAACAGCAATTTTCAATTTTAGAGCAGTTTGAAATCACTGACAGTTTTGTCGTATATGGGCAATTTAAAAAGGCATTTATTTGGGAAACCACCATTAGAATGACTTTATACTGATATGGTATCACTGTGGGGTTGTATACTGTTGATCTAAAGTGGAAGGACCCAGTGGAAACAGCAATTTTCCATTTTAGAGCAGTTTGAAATCACTGAAAGTTTGGTCGTATATGGGCAATTTAAAAAGGCCTTTATTTTGGAAAGCACCATCAGAATGAATTGATATAGATAATGTATCACTGTGGGGTTGTACACTGTTGATCTAAAGTGGAATGACCCCGTGGAAACAGCAATTTTCCATTTTAGAGCAGTTTGAAATCACTGAAAGTTTTGTCGTATATGGGCAATTTAAAAAGGCCTTTATTTTGGAAAGCACCATCAGAATGACTTGATACTGATAGGGTATCACTGTGGGGTTGTATACTGTTGATCTAAAGTGGAATGACCCAGTGGAAACAGCAATTTTCCATTTTAGAGCATTTTGAAATCACTGAAAGTTTGGTCGTATATGGGCAGTTTAAAAAAGCCTTTATTTTGGAAAGCACATCAGAATTACTTGATGTTGATATGGTATCACTGATGGTGCTTTCCAAAATAAAGGCCTTTTTAAATTGCCCATATACGACATTTGAAATCGTTAAAGGTAAGTCAATTGTGGACCATTTAAAAAGGCCTTTATTTTGGAAAGTACCATCAGAATGACTTGATACTTATATGGTATCACTGTGGCGTTGTTCACCGTTGATCTAAAGTGGAATAACCCCGTGGAAACTGCAATTTTCAATTTTAGAGCATTTTGAAATCGCTGAAAGTTTGGTCGTATATGGGCAATTTAAAAAGGCCTTTATTTTGGAAAGCACCATCAGAATGACTTGATATTCATATGGTATCACTGTGGCGTTGTTCACCGTTGATCTAAAGTGGAATAACCCCGTGGAAACAGCAATTTTCAATTTTAGAGCAGTTTGAAATCACTGAAAGTTTTGTCGTATATGGGCAATTTAAAAAGGCCTTTATTTTGGAAAGCACCATCAGAATGACTTGATATTCATATGGTATCACTGTGGCGTTGTTCACCGTTGATCTAAAGTCGAATGACCTAGTGGAAACAGCAATTTTCCATTTTAGAGCATTTTGAAATCACTGAAAGTTTGGTCGTACATGGGCAATTTAAAAAGGCCTTTATTCTGGAAAGCACCATTAGAATGACTTGATACTGATATGGTATCACTGTGGGGTTGTATACTGTTGATCTAAAGTGGAATGACCCAAAGGAAACAGCAATTTTCTATTTTAGAGCAGTTTGAAATCACTGAAAGTTTTGTCGTATATGGGCAATTTAAAAAGGCCTTTATTTTGGAAAGCACCATCAAAATGACTTGATACTGATATGGTATCACTGTGGGGTTGTATACTGTTGATCTAAAGTGGAATGACCCAGTGGAAACAGCAATTTTCCATTTTAGAGCATTTTGAAATCACTGAAAGTTTGGTCGTATATGGGCAGTTTAAAAAAGCCTTTATTTTGGAAAGCACATCAGAATTACTTGATGTTGATATGGTATCACTGATGGTGCTTTCCAAAATAAAGGCCTTTTTAAATTGCCCATATACGACATTTGAAATCGTTAAAGGTAAGTCAATTGTGGACCATTTAAAAAGGCCTTTATTTTGGAAAGTACCATCAGAATGACTTGATACTTATATGGTATCACTGTGGGGTTGTATCCCGTTGGATCTAAAGTGGAATGACCCAGTGGAAACAGCAATTTTCCATTTTAGAGTATTTTGAAATTACTGAAAGTTTGGTCGTATATGGGCAATCTAAAAAGGCCTTTATTTTGGAAAGCACCATCAGAATGAATTGATATAGATATTGTATCACTGTGGGGTTGTATACTGTTGATCTAAAGTGGAATGACCCAGTGGAAACAGCATTTTTCAATTTTAGAGCAGTTTGAAATCACTGAAAGTTTTGTCGTATATGGGCAATTTAAAAAGGCCTTTATTTTGGAAAGCACCATCAGAATGACTTGATACTGATGTGGTATCACTGTGGGGTTGTATACTGTTGATCTAATGTGGAATGACCCAGTGGAAACAGCAATTTTCCATTTTAGTGCATTTTGAAATCGCTGAAAGTTTGGTCGTATATGGGCAATTTAAAAAGGCCTTTATTTTGGAAAGCACCATCAGAATGACTTGATATTCATATGGTATCACTGTGGCGTTGTTCACTGTTGATCTAAAGTGGAATGACCCCGTGGAAACAGCAATTTTCAATTTTAGAGCAGTTTGAAATCACTGAAAGTTTTGTCGTATATGGGCAATTTAAAAAGGCCTTTATTTTGGAAAGCACCATTAGAATGACTTGATACTGATATGGTATCACTGTGGGGTTGTATACTGTTGATCTAAAGTGGAATGACCCAGTGGAATCAGCAATTTTCCATTTTAGAGCAGTTTGAAATCACTGAAAGTGTTGTCGTATATGGGCAATTTAAAAAGGCCTTTATTTTGGAAAGCACCATCAAAATGACTTGATACTGATATGGTATCACTGTGGGGTTGTATATTGTTGATCTAAAGTCGAATGACCTAGTGGAAACATTAATTTTCCATTTTAGAGCATTTTGAAATCACTGAAAGTTTGGTCATATATGGGCAATTTAAAAAGGCCTTTATTTTGGAAAGCACCAGCAGAATGACTTGATACTGATATGTTATCACTGTGGGGATTTATTCTGTTGATATTACGTGGAATGACCCAGTGGAAACAGCAATTTTCAATTTTTGGAGCATTTTGAAATCACTGACAGTTTGTTATTATATGGGCAATTTAAAAAGGCCTTTATTTTGGAAAGCACCATCATAAAGACTTGATATTAATATGGTATCAATGTGGGGTTGTATACTGTTGATCCAAAGTGGATTGACCCAGTGGAAACAGCAATTGTTCATTTTAGAGCATTTTGAAATCACTGAAAGTTTGGTCGTATATGGGCAATTTAAAAAGGCCTTTATTTTGGAAAGCACCATCAGAATGACTTGATATTCATATGGTATCACTGTGGGGTTGTATCCCGTTGATCTAAAGTGGAGTGACCCAGTGGAAACAGCAATTTCCCATTTTAGAGCATTTTGAAATTACTGAAAGTTTGCCCGTACATGGGCAATTTAAAAAGGCCTTTATTTTGGAAAGCACCATCAGAATGACTTGATATTCATATGGTATCACTGTAGCGTTGTTCACTGTTGATCTAAAGAGGAATGACCCCGTGGAAACAGCAATTTTCAATTTTAGAGCAGTTTGAAATCACTGACAGTTTTGTCGTATATGGGCAATTTAAAAAGGCATTTATTTGGGAAACCACCATTAGAATGACTTTATACTGATATGGTATCACTGTGGGGTTGTATACTGTTGATCTAAAGTGGAAGGACCCAGTGGAAACAGCAATTTTCCATTTTAGAGCAGTTTGAAATCACTGAAAGTTTGGTCGTATATGGGCAATTTAAAAAGGCCTTTATTTTGGAAAGCACCATCAGAATGAATTGATATAGATAATGTATCACTGTGGGGTTGTACACTGTTGATCTAAAGTGGAATGACCCAGTGGAAACAGAAATTTTCCATTTTAGAGCAGTTTGAAATCACTGAAAGTTTTGTCGTATATGGGCAATTTAAAAAGGCCTTTATTTTGGAAAGCACCATCAGATTGACTTGATACTGATATGGTATCACTGTGGGGTTGTATACTGTATCTAAAGTGGAATGACCCAGTGGAAACAGCAATTTTCCATTTTAGAGCATTTTGAAATCACTGAAAGTTTTGTCGTATATGGGCAATTTATAAAAGCCTTTATTTTGGAAAGCACATCAGAATGACTTGATACTTATATGGTATCACTGTGGGGTTGTATACTGTTGATCTAAAGTGGAATGACCCAGTGGAAACAGCCATTTTCCATTTTAGAGCAGTTTGAAATCACTGACATTTTGGTAGTATATGGGCAATTTAAAAAGGCCTTTATTTTGGAAAGCAACATCAGAATGTCTTGATACTGATATGGTATCACTGTGGGGTTGTATACTGTTGATCTAAAGTGGAATGACCCAGTGGAAACAGCAATTTTTCATTATATAGCAGGTTGAAATCACTGAAAGTTTTGTCGTATATGGGCAATTTAAAAATGCCTTTATTTCGGAAAGCACCATCAGAATGACTTGATATTGATATGGTATCACTGTGGGGCTGTATACTGTTGTTGCAAAGTGGAATGACCCAGTGGAAACAGCAATTGTTCATTTTAGAGTTTTTTGAAATCACTGAAAGTTTGGTCGTATATGGGCAATTTAAAAAGGCCTTTATTTTGGAAAGCACAATCAGAATGACTTGATACTGATATTGTATCACTGTGGGGATGTGTACTGTTGATCTAAAGTGGAATGACCCAGTGGAAACAGCAATTTTCCATTTTAGAGCATTTTGAAATCACTGACATTTTAGTAGTATATGGGCAATTTAACAAGAACTTTATTTTGGAAAGCACCAGCAGAATGACTTGATACTGATATGGTATCACTGTGGGGTTGTATACTGTTGATATAACGTGGAATGACCCAGTGGAAACTGTCATGATCCTGGGAAGGTGTTTAACCCACGACATGAAGAACCATCACAGGACAAAGGCAGAAAGTTCAAACAATGATTTATTAAACCTAACTAAAAGTGTCCTGGAGATATCCAAGTGCGAAGTAGTCGGCAAGAGTCCAAAAGCCAGCAGGGAGGGCAGACAGTGTGACGGGGTGCATCCAGGAGAGGGAGCCAGATGATGGCGGCAGAGGGCAAGTGGAGGAGGAGAGGTGAACCTTGAGTGTGTAATCCAGGCGGGTTATGGTGACTTCCAGGTAGGTACATCCATCAGTGGTTCAGTGATTCCAAGTATCCGTGAGTAGTTAATCATCCAGCGATTTAAAGTGGTTCCCTCTCCTCTTAAATAGAGCTATGCTGCGGTTGATTAGAGGATCTGCAGCTGCCGCTGATCGGTAATGCCCCGCAGCTGGTGACTGCCCTCTCCTGGAATGACAGTCTTACAAAGATGTTGTGGAGAAGAGGTAGTACTCACCCCGTCACACAACAGAAACAGCAATTTTCCATTTTAGAGCATTTTGAAATCACTGACAGTTTGGTAGTATATGGGCAATTTAAAAAGGCCTTTATTTTGGAAAGCACCATCAGAATGACTTGATATTGATATGGTATCACTGTGGGGCTGTATACTGTTGTTGCAAAGTGGAATGACCCAGTGGAAACAGCAATTGTTCATTTTAGAGTTTATTGAAATCACTGAAAGTTTGGTCGTATATGGGCATTTTAAAAAGGCCTTTATTTTGGAAAGCACCATCAGAATGACTTGATATTCATATGGTATCACTTTGGGGTTGTATACTGTTGATCTAAAGTGGAATGACCCAGTGGAAACAGCAATTTTCCATTTTAGAGCGTTTTGAAGTCACTGAAAGTTTGGTCGTATATTTTGGCAATTTAAAAAGGCCTTTATTTTGGAAATCACCATCAGAATGACTTGATATTGATATGTTATCACTGTGGGGTTGTATACTGTTGATCTAAAGTGGAATGACCCAGTGGAAACAGCAATTTTCCATTTTAGAGCAGTTTGAAATCACTGAAAGTTTGGTCGTATATGGGCAATTTAAAAAGGCCTTTATTTTGGAAAGCACAATCAGAATGACTTGATACTGATATTGTATCACTGTGGGGATGTGTACTGTTGATCTAAAGTGGAATGACCCAGTGGAAACAGCAATTTTCCATTTTAGAACATTTTGAAATCACTAACATTTTGGTAGTATATGGGCAATTTAAAAAGGCCTTTATTTTGGAAAGCACAATCAGAATGACTTGATACTGATATTGTATCACTGTGGGGATGTGTACTGTTGATCTAAAGTGGAATGACCCAGTGGAAACAGCAATTTTCCATTTTAGAGCATTTTGAAATCACTGACATTTTGGTAGTATATGGGCAATTTAAAAAGAACTTTATTTTGGAAAGCACCAGCAGAATGACTTGATACTGATATGGTATCAATGTGGGGTTTTATACTGTTGATATAACGTGGAATGACCCAGTGGAAACAGCAATTTTCCATTTTAGAGCATTTTGAAATCACTGATAGTTTGGTAGTATATGGGAAATTTAAAAAGGCCTTTATTTTGGAAAGCACCATCAGAATGACTTGATATTGATATGGTATCAATGTGGGGTTGTATACTGTTGATTCAAAGTGGATTGACCCAGTGGAAACAGCAATTGTTCATTTTAGAGCATTTTGAAATCACTGAAAGTTTGGTCGTAAATGGGCAATTTAAGAAGGCCTTTATTTTGGAAAGCACCATCAGAATGACTTGATATTGATATGGTATCACTGTGGGGTTGTATAATGTTGATCCAAATTGGAATGACCCAGTGGAAACAGCAATTTTCCATTTTATAGCAGTTTGAAATCACTGAAAGTTTGGTCGTATATGGGCAATTTAAAAAGGCCTTTATTTTGGAAAGCACCATCAGAATGAATTGATATAGATAATGTATCACTGTGGGGTTGTACACTGTTGATCTAAAGTGGAATGACCCAGTGGAAACAGCAATTTTCCATTTTAGAGCAGTTTGAAATCACTGAAAGTTTTGTCGTATATGGGCAATTTAAAAAGGCCTTTATTTTGGAAAGCACCATCAGAATGACTTGATACTGATATGGTATCACTGTGGGGTTGTATACTGTTGATCTAAAGTGGAATGACCCAGTGGAAACAGCAATTTTCCATTTTAGAGCATTTTGAAATCACTGAAAGTTTGGTCGTATATGGGCAATTTAAAAAAGGCCTTTATTTTGGAAAGCACCAGCAGAATGACTTGATACTGATATGTTATCACTGTGGGGATTTATTCTGTTGATATTACGTGGAATGACCCAGTGGAAACAGCAATTTTCCATTTTAGAGCATTTTGAAATCACTGACAGTTTGGTATTATATGGGCAATTTAAAAAGGCCTTTATTTTGGAAAGCACCATCATAAAGACTTGATATTAATATGGTATCAATGTGGGGTTGTATACTGTTGATCCAAAGTGGATTGACCCAGTGGAAACAGCAATTGTTCATTTTAGAGCATTTTGAAATCACTGAAAGTTTGGTCGTATATGGGCAATTTAAAAAGGCCTTTATTTTGGAAAGCACCATCAGAATGACTTGATATTCATATGGTATCACTGTGGGGTTGTATCCCGTTGATCTAAAGTGGAGTGACCCAGTGGAAACAGCAATTTTCCATTTTAGAGCATTTTGAAATCACTGACAGTTTGTTATTATATGGGCAATTTAAAAAGGCCTTTATTTTGGAAAGCACCATCATAAAGACTTGATATTAATATGGTATCAATGTGGGGTTGTATACTGTTGATCCAAAGTGGATTGACCCAGTGGAAACAGCAATTGTTCATTTTAGAGCATTTTGAAATCACTGAAAGTTTGGTCGTATATGGGCAATTTAAAAAGGCCTTTATTTTGGAAAGCACCATCAGAATGACTTGATATTCATATGGTATCACTGTGGGGTTGTATCCCGTTGATCTAAAGTGGAGTGACCCAGTGGAAACAGCAATTTCCCATTTTAGAGCATTTTGAAATTACTGAAAGTTTGCCCGTACATGGGCAATTTAAAAAGGCCTTTATTTTGGAAAGCACCATCAGAATGACTTGATATTCATATGGTATCACTGTAGCGTTGTTCACTGTTGATCTAAAGAGGAATGACCCCGTGGAAACAGCAATTTTCAATTTTAGAGCAGTTTGAAATCACTGACAGTTTTGTCGTATATGGGCAATTTAAAAAGGCATTTATTTGGGAAACCACCATTAGAATGACTTTATACTGATATGGTATCACTGTGGGGTTGTATACTGTTGATCTAAAGTGGAAGGACCCAGTGGAAACAGCAATTTTCCATTTTAGAGCAGTTTGAAATCACTGAAAGTTTGGTCGTATATGGGCAATTTAAAAAGGCCTTTATTTTGGAAAGCACCATCAGAATGAATTGATATAGATAATGTATCACTGTGGGGTTGTACACTGTTGATCTAAAGTGAAATGACCCAGTGGAAACAGCAATTTTCCATTTTAGAGCAGTTTGAAATCACTGAAAGTTTTGTCGTATATGGGCAATTTAAAAAGGCCTTTATTTTGGAAAGCACCATCAGAATGACTTGATACTGATATGGTATCACTGTGGGGTTGTATACTGTATCTAAAGTGGAATGACCCAGTGGAAACAGCAATTTTCCATTTTAGAGCATTTTGAAATCACTGAAAGTTTTGTCGTATATGGGCAATTTATAAAAGCCTTTATTTTGGAAAGCACATCAGAATGACTTGATACTTATATGGTATCACTGTGGGGTTGTATACTGTTGATCTAAAGTGGAATGACCCAGTGGAAACAGCCATTTTCCATTTTAGAGCAGTTTGAAATCACTGACATTTTGGTAGTATATGGGCAATTTAAAAAGGCCTTTATTTTGGAAAGCAACATCAGAATGTCTTGATACTGATATGGTATCACTGTGGGGTTGTATACTGTTGATCTAAAGTGGAATGACCCAGTGGAAACAGCAATTTTTCATTATATAGCAGGTTGAAATCACTGAAAGTTTTGTCGTATATGGGCAATTTAAAAATGCCTTTATTTCGGAAAGCACCATCAGAATGACTTGATATTGATATGGTATCACTGTGGGGCTGTATACTGTTGTTGCAAAGTGGAATGACCCAGTGGAAACAGCAATTGTTCATTTTAGAGTTTTTTGAAATCACTGAAAGTTTGGTCGTATATGGGCAATTTAAAAAGGCCTTTATTTTGGAAAGCACAATCAGAATGACTTGATACTGATATTGTATCACTGTGGGGATGTGTACTGTTGATCTAAAGTGGAATGACCCAGTGGAAACAGCAATTTTCCATTTTAGAGCATTTTGAAATCACTGACATTTTAGTAGTATATGGGCAATTTAACAAGAACTTTATTTTGGAAAGCACCAGCAGAATGACTTGATACTGATATGGTATCACTGTGGGGTTGTATACTGTTGATATAACGTGGAATGACCCAGTGGAAACTGTCATGATCCTGGGAAGGTGTTTAACCCACGACATGAAGAACCATCACAGGACAAAGGCAGAAAGTTCAAACAATGATTTATTAAACCTAACTAAAAGTGTCCTGGAGATATCCAAGTGCGAAGTAGTCGGCAAGAGTCCAAAAGCCAGCAGGGAGGGCAGACAGTGTGACGGGGTGCATCCAGGAGAGGGAGCCAGATGATGGCGGCAGAGGGCAAGTGGAGGAGGAGAGGTGAACCTTGAGTGTGTAATCCAGGCGGGTTATGGTGACTTCCAGGTAGGTACATCCATCAGTGGTTCAGTGATTCCAAGTATCCGTGAGTAGTTAATCATCCAGCGATTTAAAGTGGTTCCCTCTCCTCTTAAATAGAGCTATGCTGCGGTTGATTAGAGGATCTGCAGCTGCCGCTGATCGGTAATGCCCCGCAGCTGGTGACTGCCCTCTCCTGGAATGACAGTCTTACAAAGATGTTGTGGAGAAGAGGTAGTACTCACCCCGTCACACAACAGAAACAGCAATTTTCCATTTTAGAGCATTTTGAAATCACTGACAGTTTGGTAGTATATGGGCAATTTAAAAAGGCCTTTATTTTGGAAAGCACCATCAGAATGACTTGATATTGATATGGTATCACTGTGGGGCTGTATACTGTTGTTGCAAAGTGGAATGACCCAGTGGAAACAGCAATTGTTCATTTTAGAGTTTATTGAAATCACTGAAAGTTTGGTCGTATATGGGCATTTTAAAAAGGCCTTTATTTTGGAAAGCACCATCAGAATGACTTGATATTCATATGGTATCACTTTGGGGTTGTATACTGTTGATCTAAAGTGGAATGACCCAGTGGAAACAGCAATTTTCCATTTTAGAGCGTTTTGAAGTCACTGAAAGTTTGGTCGTATATTTTGGCAATTTAAAAAGGCCTTTATTTTGGAAATCACCATCAGAATGACTTGATATTGATATGTTATCACTGTGGGGTTGTATACTGTTGATCTAAAGTGGAATGACCCAGTGGAAACAGCAATTTTCCATTTTAGAGCAGTTTGAAATCACTGAAAGTTTGGTCGTATATGGGCAATTTAAAAAGGCCTTTATTTTGGAAAGCACAATCAGAATGACTTGATACTGATATTGTATCACTGTGGGGATGTGTACTGTTGATCTAAAGTGGAATGACCCAGTGGAAACAGCAATTTTCCATTTTAGAACATTTTGAAATCACTAACATTTTGGTAGTATATGGGCAATTTAAAAAGGCCTTTATTTTGGAAAGCACAATCAGAATGACTTGATACTGATATTGTATCACTGTGGGGATGTGTACTGTTGATCTAAAGTGGAATGACCCAGTGGAAACAGCAATTTTCCATTTTAGAGCATTTTGAAATCACTGACATTTTGGTAGTATATGGGCAATTTAAAAAGAACTTTATTTTGGAAAGCACCAGCAGAATGACTTGATACTGATATGGTATCAATGTGGGGTTTTATACTGTTGATATAACGTGGAATGACCCAGTGGAAACAGCAATTTTCCATTTTAGAGCATTTTGAAATCACTGATAGTTTGGTAGTATATGGGAAATTTAAAAAGGCCTTTATTTTGGAAAGCACCATCAGAATGACTTGATATTGATATGGTATCAATGTGGGGTTGTATACTGTTGATTCAAAGTGGATTGACCCAGTGGAAACAGCAATTGTTCATTTTAGAGCATTTTGAAATCACTGAAAGTTTGGTCGTAAATGGGCAATTTAAGAAGGCCTTTATTTTGGAAAGCACCATCAGAATGACTTGATATTGATATGGTATCACTGTGGGGTTGTATAATGTTGATCCAAATTGGAATGACCCAGTGGAAACAGCAATTTTCCATTTTATAGCAGTTTGAAATCACTGAAAGTTTGGTCGTATATGGGCAATTTAAAAAGGCCTTTATTTTGGAAAGCACCATCAGAATGACTTGATACTGATATGGTATCACTGTGGGGTTGTATACTGTTGATCTAAAGTGGAATGACCCAGTGGAAACAGCAATTTTCCATTTTAGAGCATTTTGAAATCACTGAAAGTTTGGTCGTATATGGGCAATTTAAAAAAGGCCTTTATTTTGGAAAGCACCAGCAGAATGACTTGATACTGATATGTTATCACTGTGGGGATTTATTCTGTTGATATTACGTGGAATGACCCAGTGGAAACAGCAATTTTCCATTTTAGAGCATTTTGAAATCACTGACAGTTTGGTATTATATGGGCAATTTAAAAAGGCCTTTATTTTGGAAAGCACCATCATAAAGACTTGATATTAATATGGTATCAATGTGGGGTTGTATACTGTTGATCCAAAGTGGATTGACCCAGTGGAAACAGCAATTGTTCATTTTAGAGCATTTTGAAATCACTGAAAGTTTGGTCGTATATGGGCAATTTAAAAAGGCCTTTATTTTGGAAAGCACCATCAGAATGACTTGATATTCATATGGTATCACTGTGGGGTTGTATCCCGTTGATCTAAAGTGGAGTGACCCAGTGGAAACAGCAATTTCCCATTTTAGAGCATTTTGAAATTACTGAAAGTTTGCCCGTACATGGGCAATTTAAAAAGGCCTTTATTTTGGAAAGCACCATCAGAATGACTTGATATTCATATGGTATCACTGTAGCGTTGTTCACTGTTGATCTAAAGAGGAATGACCCCGTGGAAACAGCAATTTTCAATTTTAGAGCAGTTTGAAATCACTGACAGTTTTGTCGTATATGGGCAATTTAAAAAGGCATTTATTTGGGAAACCACCATTAGAATGACTTTATACTGATATGGTATCACTGTGGGGTTGTATACTGTTGATCTAAAGTGGAAGGACCCAGTGGAAACAGCAATTTTCCATTTTAGAGCAGTTTGAAATCACTGAAAGTTTGGTCGTATATGGGCAATTTAAAAAGGCCTTTATTTTGGAAAGCACCATCAGAATGAATTGATATAGATAATGTACCACTGTGGGGTTGTACACTGTTGATCTAAAGTGAAATGACCCAGTGGAAACAGCAATTTTCCATTTTAGAGCAGTTTGAAATCACTGAAAGTTTTGTCGTATATGGGCAATTTAAAAAGGCCTTTATTTTGGAAAGCACCATCAGAATGACTTGATACTGATATGGTATCACTGTGGGGTTGTATACTGTATCTAAAGTGGAATGACCCAGTGGAAACAGCAATTTTCCATTTTAGAGCATTTTGAAATCACTGAAAGTTTTGTCGTATATGGGCAATTTATAAAAGCCTTTATTTTGGAAAGCACATCAGAATGACTTGATACTTATATGGTATCACTGTGGGGTTGTATACTGTTGATCTAAAGTGGAATGACCCAGTGGAAACAGCCATTTTCCATTTTAGAGCAGTTTGAAATCACTGACATTTTGGTAGTATATGGGCAATTTAAAAAGGCCTTTATTTTGGAAAGCAACATCAGAATGTCTTGATACTGATATGGTATCACTGTGGGGTTGTATACTGTTGATCTAAAGTGGAATGACCCAGTGGAAACAGCAATTTTTCATTATATAGCAGGTTGAAATCACTGAAAGTTTTGTCGTATATGGGCAATTTAAAAATGCCTTTATTTCGGAAAGCACCATCAGAATGACTTGATATTGATATGGTATCACTGTGGGGCTGTATACTGTTGTTGCAAAGTGGAATGACCCAGTGGAAACAGCAATTGTTCATTTTAGAGTTTTTTGAAATCACTGAAAGTTTGGTCGTATATGGGCAATTTAAAAAGGCCTTTATTTTGGAAAGCACAATCAGAATGACTTGATACTGATATTGTATCACTGTGGGGATGTGTACTGTTGATCTAAAGTGGAATGACCCAGTGGAAACAGCAATTTTCCATTTTAGAGCATTTTGAAATCACTGACATTTTAGTAGTATATGGGCAATTTAACAAGAACTTTATTTTGGAAAGCACCAGCAGAATGACTTGATACTGATATGGTATCACTGTGGGGTTGTATACTGTTGATATAACGTGGAATGACCCAGTGGAAACTGTCATGATCCTGGGAAGGTGTTTAACCCACGACATGAAGAACCATCACAGGACAAAGGCAGAAAGTTCAAACAATGATTTATTAAACCTAACTAAAAGTGTCCTGGAGATATCCAAGTGCGAAGTAGTCGGCAAGAGTCCAAAAGCCAGCAGGGAGGGCAGACAGTGTGACGGGGTGCATCCAGGAGAGGGAGCCAGATGATGGCGGCAGAGGGCAAGTGGAGGAGGAGAGGTGAACCTTGAGTGTGTAATCCAGGCGGGTTATGGTGACTTCCAGGTAGGTACATCCATCAGTGGTTCAGTGATTCCAAGTATCCGTGAGTAGTTAATCATCCAGCGATTTAAAGTGGTTCCCTCTCCTCTTAAATAGAGCTATGCTGCGGTTGATTAGAGGATCTGCAGCTGCCGCTGATCGGTAATGCCCCGCAGCTGGTGACTGCCCTCTCCTGGAATGACAGTCTTACAAAGATGTTGTGGAGAAGAGGTAGTACTCACCCCGTCACACAACAGAAACAGCAATTTTCCATTTTAGAGCATTTTGAAATCACTGACAGTTTGGTAGTATATGGGCAATTTAAAAAGGCCTTTATTTTGGAAAGCACCATCAGAATGACTTGATATTGATATGGTATCACTGTGGGGCTGTATACTGTTGTTGCAAAGTGGAATGACCCAGTGGAAACAGCAATTGTTCATTTTAGAGTTTATTGAAATCACTGAAAGTTTGGTCGTATATGGGCATTTTAAAAAGGCCTTTATTTTGGAAAGCACCATCAGAATGACTTGATATTCATATGGTATCACTTTGGGGTTGTATACTGTTGATCTAAAGTGGAATGACCCAGTGGAAACAGCAATTTTCCATTTTAGAGCGTTTTGAAGTCACTGAAAGTTTGGTCGTATATTTTGGCAATTTAAAAAGGCCTTTGGAAATCACCATCAGAATGACTTGATATTGATATGTTATCACTGTGGGGTTGTATACTGTTGATCTAAAGTGGAATGACCCAGTGGAAACAGCAATTTTCCATTTTAGAGCAGTTTGAAATCACTGAAAGTTTGGTCGTATATGGGCAATTTAAAAAGGCCTTTATTTTGGAAAGCACAATCAGAATGACTTGATACTGATATTGTATCACTGTGGGGATGTGTACTGTTGATCTAAAGTGGAATGACCCAGTGGAAACAGCAATTTTCCATTTTAGAACATTTTGAAATCACTAACATTTTGGTAGTATATGGGCAATTTAAAAAGGCCTTTATTTTGGAAAGCACAATCAGAATGACTTGATACTGATATTGTATCACTGTGGGGATGTGTACTGTTGATCTAAAGTGGAATGACCCAGTGGAAACAGCAATTTTCCATTTTAGAGCATTTTGAAATCACTGACATTTTGGTAGTATATGGGCAATTTAAAAATAACTTTATTTTGGAAAGCACCAGCAGAATGACTTGATACTGATATGGTATCAATGTGGGGTTTTATACTGTTGATATAACGTGGAATGACCCAGTGGAAACAGCAATTTTCCATTTTAGAGCATTTTGAAATCACTGATAGTTTGGTAGTATATGGGAAATTTAAAAAGGCCTTTATTTTGGAAAGCACCATCAGAATGACTTGATATTGATATGGTATCAATGTGGGGTTGTATACTGTTGATTCAAAGTGGATTGACCCAGTGGAAACAGCAATTGTTCATTTTAGAGCATTTTGAAATCACTGAAAGTTTGGTCGTAAATGGGCAATTTAAGAAGGCCTTTATTTTGGAAAGCACCATCAGAATGACTTGATATTGATATGGTATCACTGTGGGGTTGTATACTGTTGATCCAAATTGGAATGACCCAGTGGAAACAGCAATTTTCCATTTTATAGCAGTTTGAAATCACTGAAAGTTTTGTCGTATATGGGCAATTTAAAAAGGCTTTTATTTTGGAAAGCACCATCAGAATGACTTGATACTGATATGGTATCTCTGTGGGGTTGTATACTGTCTGTCTAAAGTTGAATGACCCAGTGGAAACAGCAATTTTCCATTTTAGAGCATTTTGAAATCACTGAAAGTTTGGTCATATATGGGCAGTTTAAAAAGCCTTTATTTTGGAAAGCACATCAGAATTACTTGATGTTGATATAGTATCATTGATGGTGCTTTCCAAAATAAAGGCCTTTTTAAATTGCCCATATACGACATTTGAAATCGTTAAAGGTAAATCAATTGTGGACCATTTAAAAATGCATTTATTTTGGAAAGCACCATCAGAATGACTTGATACTTATATGGTATCACTGTGGGGTTGCATCCCGTTGATGTAAAGTGGAATGACCCAGTGGAAAAAGCAATTTTCCATTTTAGAGCATTTTGAAATTACTGAAAGTTTGGTCGTATATGGGCAATTTAAAAAGGCCTTTATTTTGGAAAGCACCATCAGAATGGATTGATATAGATGTTTTATGAATGTGGGGTTGTATACTGTTGATCTAAAGTGGATTGACCCAGTTGAAACAGCAATTGTTCATTTTAGAGCATTTTGAAATCACTGAAAGTTTGGTCGTAAATGGGCAATTTAAAAAGGCCTTTATTTTGGAAAGCACCATCAGAATGACTTGATATTCATATGGTATCACTGTGGGGTTGTATACTGTTGATCTAAAGTGGACTGACCCAGTGGAAACAGCAATTTTCCATTTTAGAGCATTTTAAATCACTCAAAGTTTGGTCGTATATGGGCAATTTAAAAAGGCCTTTATTTTGGAAAGCACCATCAGAATGACTTGATATTGATATGGTATCACTGTGGGGTTGTATACTGTTGATCCAAATTGGAATGACCCAGTGGAAACAGCAATTTTCCATTTTAGAGCATTTTGAAATCACTGAAAGTTTAGTCGTATATGGGCAATTTAAAAAGGCCTTTATTTTGGAAAGCACTATCAGAATGACTTGATAATGATATGGTATCACTGTGGGGTTGTATACTGTTGATCTAAAGTGGAATGTCCCAGTGGAAACAGCAATTTAACATTTTATAGCAGTTTGAAATCACTGAAAGTTTTGTCGTATATGGGCAATTTAAAAAGGCCTTTATTTTGGAAAGCACCATCAGAATGACTTGATACTGATATGGTATCTCTGTGGGGTTGTATACTGTCTGTCTAAAGTGGATTGACCAAGTGGAAACAGCAATTTTCCATTTTAGAGCATTTTGAAATCACTGAAAGTTAGGGTTAGGGTTAGGGTTAGGGTTTGGTGTAAATTATTTATCTCGTCGACTCCCCCTGCCTCATCCGACGACTCAGCAGTTGAACTAGGGAGCCAAAGGCAATGCACTGGCCGACGCACGTCATCCGCAGCTCTTGTCTCCTTATTGACTACCAACTTGTTTCAAGAGTTGCAACCCAAATCGGTCTTATTGGCCATTCTATTTCTCCATTTCTGTTGTAGTATCGTACAGGATCGTGTTCCAGTGTTGGTCTGCTTTGTTCATCTTTTCATGACACCATGTTTGGGCTATCGTATGCCCCTGAGGAGTTCCTAACTGGCGTTGGTTCATCCTCCTTAAAAGTCAATGAGCCAAGTCAGGTGTTCCTGTGTGCCCTTCAGGCATAGGGTAGGGTTAATATCCTTTAGGGTCAGAGTTATGATAAGGCGCTTGTTTGTTGTCCTAGATGGTAGGGTTTGGGTTTATGTTTAGGGTTAGGATTAAGTTTTAGAGTTAGGTCTAAGTTTTAGGGTTAGGGCTAAGTTTTAGGGTTAGGGCTAAGTTTTAGGGTTAGGGCTAAGTTCTAGGGTTAGGTGGAGTAGATGGAGTAGATGGGTTAGGGTTAGGTGGAGTAGATGGAGTAGATGTATCTCAGTGACATCCCCCTGAATCGGTACCTTGACCGAAACAGTTTGGAGTAGAGAGTCACTGGCAATGCACGGGCCGACGCATGTCACTCAGAAACTCCCCTCCATTGTTGGTTCGTGACGACCGTCAGACACTTTTTCAAACGCGAATAACTTTGGATAGGAAGGTGCTAGAGACTTGAAACCAAGTCCTACCCCCCCGTCTAACGGGTCTGGCTTTCGATTGGTGCCATCCGTTTGGCTCTACGACCTTCCGGTCCGGAGATACGCCCACTTTTTGACTTCCGGTTGCCTGTATCTCCGGAACGGAAGGTCGTAGAAACTCGCGGAGACCACCGTTGGATTCAGAAGGGTCGAATTATGGCAGACGGAGCTTGGTTGCGAGTCTCTACGACCTTCCGTTCCGGAGATATCCGCCGTTGAAGTCGTCCCTTTGAAAAGAATGGGAGGCGGGTGACTGAAAAATTTCTAAGTGCCAGGGCCCAAATCCTTCCCCCAGAAACCTCACATGAGCACGTTTCAGACCATTTGGAGTCCAATGGTACCTACTTTGAGTGACCAGTTTTCCCAACCCATACTTAGGGTAAGTGTAAGTGATAGGGTAAGTGATAGTGAAATTGTATGTGTGAGTGTTAAGGTAAGAGTAAGTGATAGGGTAGGTGATAGTGAAAGAGTCTGTTGCCCTGTGATCCTCTGAGTGGAGACGGACAAGGTGATGTGCTCCCTAGGTCTTTATGTGTTAGGGTAAGAGTAAGTGATAGGGTAGGTGATAGTGTAAGTGTAAGAGTCCGTTACCTTGTGACGATCCTCTGCGTGGAGCCGGACAAGGGGGTGTGCTCCCGAGGTCTGTCAGAGACAGACTGAGCGTTGTAGGGCAGTTTGTGTCCCTTTAAATGCATTTAAATGTAATTTAATGTAATTTTATTAAAAATACAAAATTTCAAGTGACTTTATCTCTTGATAGGAAGGTCGTAGGAAAAAACTGATGGCACCTACCCCCCCAAAGTCGATGTCTGGCTTTCCAACGGTGGAAACTCCGTAGTTCTACGCCCCACCTGAGGTGAGATAATGTCGTTTTGGGTTAGGTGGAGTAGATGGAGTAGATGTATCTCAGTGACATCCCCCTGAATCGGTACCTTGACCGAAACAGTTTGGAGTAGAGAGTCACTGGCAATGCACGGGCCGACGCATGTCACTCAGAAACTCCCCTCCATTGTTGGTTCGTATCAATGCGGAATAGAAAAACAGAATAGAAAAAGAATAGAAAAGGATAGAAAAGATAGAAAAGAGAAAAACCGAGAAAGACAGAATAGAGAATACAGAAAAAAGGAAGAAAAAGAAGAAAGAAACAGGGATGGAAAAGAATTTGATGAAGAACAGGTAACAGATGTGGCGTCGTCGTATGACGCTCCTCCACACCCGAGCCGGTCTAGGCTTAACCTGTCTCGCCCGATTCCCGCTCCTAAATATAGGAGAAGGAATGGGAGAGGAGAAGAGATGAGCAGACAGACAATGCTGGAATGTAGAGTTTATAGGTGAAAAGTAAAGTGGGTAGATGGCACGAACTAACCTCCATAATGTTAAACATTCTTCCTAAATAAATACTAATTGGCCACAAGGGGTCTAGATTAGGGTTAGGGTTAGGTGGAGTAGATGGAGTAGATAAATCTCAGTGAGTTCCCCCTGAATTGGTAAATTAACCAAAACAGTTTGAATAGGGAGTCACTGGCAATGCACGGGCCGTCGCATGTCACTCTGGAACCCCTCCCCAACCGTTGGTTCGTATCAATAAAAAGTAAAACAGTAGAGAAGGGAAAAAATAAAAGGATCCAATAAAGGAACACTAAGAAGTAGCAAAAATTAGAATAAATAAAGAAGAATAAAGAAAAAAACCAGGTTGGAACAAAAACCGGTACGGAACAGGTACCCGATCTGGTGTCATGGTGTAATGTCACCCACATCCGAGCCAGCATCGGCTGACCATGGTCCTCCCAAGTTCAAGTCCAAAGTGTAGTAGAGAGGGAAGGGGAAAGGCCAAGAGATAAGAACAGAATAGAGAATACAGAAAAAATCCTTAAGGTAAGGGCGGGGTGAAGGGTGAGGGTTAGATTCTAGGTTTACAATGAGTAGGAGACTAGTAGCATACAGCTAAAGACTAATGATTTAAACCCACCATCCTTAAGGTAGGGTGGGGTGAAGGGTGAGGGTTAGATTCTAGGTTTACAATGAGTAGGAGACTAGTAGCATACAGCTAAAGACTAATGATTTAAACCCACCATCCTTAAGGTAAGGGCGGGGTGAAGAGTGAAGGTTAGATTCTAGGTTTACAATGAGTAGGAGACTAGTAGCATACAGCTAAAGACTAATGATTTAAACCCACCATCCTTAAGGTAAGGGCGGGGTGAAGAGTGAAGGTTAGATTCTAGGTTTACTATGAGTAGGAGACTAGTAGCATACAGCTAAAGACCAATGATTTAAACCCACCATCCTTAAGGTAAGGGCGGGGTGAAGGGTGAGGGTTAGATTCTAGGTTTACAATGAGTAGGAGACTAGTAGCATACAGCTACAGGCTAATGATTTAAACCCACCATCCTTAAGGTAAGGGCGGGGTGAAGGGTGAGGGTTAGGTTCTAGATTTACAATGAGTAGGAGACTAGTAGCATACAGCCAAAGACTAATGATTTAAACCCACCATCCTTAAGGTAAGAGTGGGGTGAAGGGTTAGGGTTAGGGTTAGGGTTAGGGTTAGGGTTAGGGTGGGTTGGGTTAGGGTTAGGGTTAGGGTTAGGGTTAGGGTATGGGGTTTTGACGACCGTCGCCTGCCTCTTCGAAGGCGAGTAACTTTTGATAGGAAGGTGCTAGAGACTTGAAACCAAGTCCTACCCCCCCAGGCAACGGGTCTGGCTTTCGATTGGTGCCATCCGTTTGGCTCTACGACCTTCCGGTCCGGAGATACGCCCACTTTTTGACTTCCGGTTGCCTGTATCTCCGCAACGGAAGGTCGTAGAAACTCGGGAAGACCACCGTTGGATTCAGAAGCGTCGAATTATGGCAGACGGAGCTTGGTTGCGAGTCTCTACGACCTTCCGTTCCGGAGATATCCGCCGTTGAAGTCGTCCCATTGAAACGAATGGGAGGCGGGTGACTGAAAAATTTCTAAGTGTCAGGGGCCAAATCCTTCCCCCAGAAACCTCAAATGAGCACGTTTCAGAGCATTTGGAGTCCAATGGTACCTACTTTGAGTGACCAGTTTTCCCAACCCATACTTAGGTTAAGTGTAAGTGATAGGGTAAGTGATGGTGAAATTGGATGTGTGAGTGTTAGGGTAAGAGTAAGTGATAGGGTAGGTGATAGTGTAAGTGTAAGAGTCCGTTGCCCTGTGATCCTCTGAGTGGAGACGGACAAGGTGATGTGCTCCCTAGGGTTAGGGTTAGGGTTAGGGTTAGGGTTAGGGTTAGGGTTAGGGTTAGGGTTAGGGTTAGGGTTAGGGTTAGGGTTAGGGTTAGGGTTAGGGTTAGGGTTAGGGTTAGGGTTAGGGTTAGGGTTAGGGTTAGGGTTAGGGTTAGGGTTAGGGTTAGGGTTAGGGTTAGGGTTAGGGTTAGGGTTAGGGTTAGGGTTAGGGTTAGGGTTAGGGTTAGGGTTAGGGTTAGGGTTAGGGTTAGGGTTAGGGTTAGGGTTAGGGTTAGGGTTAGGGTTAGGGTTAGGGTTAGGGTTAGGGTTAGGGTTAGGGTTAGGGTTAGGGTTAGGGTTAGGGTTAGGGTTAGGGTTAGGGTTAGGGTTAGGGTTAGGGTTAGGGTTAGGGTTAGGGTTAGGGTTAGGGTTAGGGTTAGGGTTAGGGTTAGGGTTAGGGTTAGGGTTAGGGTTAGGGTTAGGGTTAGGGTTAGGGTTAGGGTTAGGGTTAGGGTTAGGGTTAGGGTTAGGGTTAGGGTTAGGGTTAGGGTTAGGGTTAGGGTTAGGGTTAGGGTTAGGGTTAGGGTTAGGGTTAGGGTTAGGGTTAGGGTTAGGGTTAGGGTTAGGGTTAGGGTTAGGGTTAGGGTTAGGGTTAGGGTTAGGGTTAGGGTTAGGGTTAGGGTTAGGGTTAGGGTTAGGGTTAGGGTTAGGGTTAGGGTTAGGGTTAGGGTTAGGGTTAGGGTTAGGGTTAGGGTTAGGGTTAGGGTTAGGGTTAGGGTTAGGGTTAGGGTTAGGGTTAGGGTTAGGGTTAGGGTTAGGGTTAGGGTTAGGGTTAGGGTTAGGGTTAGGGTTAGGGTTAGGGTTAGGGTTAGGGTTAGGGTTAGGGTTAGGGTTAGGGTTAGGGTTAGGGTTAGGGTTAGGGTTAGGGTTAGGGTTAGGGTTAGGGTTAGGGTTAGGGTTAGGGTTAGGGTTAGGGTTAGGGTTAGGGTTAGGGTTAGGGTTAGGGTTAGGGTTAGGGTTAGGGTTAGGGTTAGGGTTAGGGTTAGGGTTAGGGTTAGGGTTAGGGTTAGGGTTAGGGTTAGGGTTAGGGTTAGGGTTAGGGTTAGGGTTAGGGTTAGGGTTAGGGTTAGGGTTAGGGTTAGGGTTAGGGTTAGGGTTAGGGTTAGGGTTAGGGTTAGGGTTAGGGTTAGGGTTAGGGTTAGGGTTAGGGTTAGGGTTAGGGTTAGGGTTAGGGTTAGGGTTAGGGTTAGGGTTAGGGTTAGGGTTAGGGTTAGGGTTAGGGTTAGGGTTAGGGTTAGGGTTAGGGTTAGGGTTAGGGTTAGGGTTAGGGTTAGGGTTAGGGTTAGGGTTAGGGTTAGGGTTAGGGTTAGGGTTAGGGTTAGGGTTAGGGTTAGGGTTAGGGTTAGGGTTAGGGTTAGGGTTAGGGTTAGGGTTAGGGTTAGGGTTAGGGTTAGGGTTAGGGTTAGGGTTAGGGTTAGGGTTAGGGTTAGGGTTAGGGTTAGGGTTAGGGTTAGGGTTAGGGTTAGGGTTAGGGTTAGGGTTAGGGTTAGGGTTAGGGTTAGGGTTAGGGTTAGGGTTAGGGTTAGGGTTAGGGTTAGGGTTAGGGTTAGGGTTAGGGTTAGGGTTAGGGTTAGGGTTAGGGTTAGGGTTAGGGTTAGGGTTAGGGTTAGGGTTAGGGTTAGGGTTAGGGTTAGGGTTAGGGTTAGGGTTAGGGTTAGGGTTAGGGTTAGGGTTAGGGTTAGGGTTAGGGTTAGGGTTAGGGTTAGGGTTAGGGTTAGGGTTAGGGTTAGGGTTAGGGTTAGGGTTAGGGTTAGGGTTAGGGTTAGGGTTAGGGTTAGGGTTAGGGTTAGGGTTAGGGTTAGGGTTAGGGTTAGGGTTAGGGTTAGGGTTAGGGTTAGGGTTAGGGTTAGGGTTAGGGTTAGGGTTAGGGTTAGGGTTAGGGTTAGGGTTAGGGTTAGGGTTAGGGTTAGGGTTAGGGTTAGGGTTAGGGTTAGGGTTAGGGTTAGGGTTAGGGTTAGGGTTAGGGTTAGGGTTAGGGTTAGGGTTAGGGTTAGGGTTAGGGTTAGGGTTAGGGTTAGGGTTAGGGTTAGGGTTAGGGTTAGGGTTAGGGTTAGGGTTAGGGTTAGGGTTAGGGTTAGGGTTAGGGTTAGGGTTAGGGTTAGGGTTAGGGTTAGGGTTAGGGTTAGGGTTAGGGTTAGGGTTAGGGTTAGGGTTAGGGTTAGGGTTAGGGTTAGGGTTAGGGTTAGGGTTAGGGTTAGGGTTAGGGTTAGGGTTAGGGTTAGGGTTAGGGTTAGGGTTAGGGTTAGGGTTAGGGTTAGGGTTAGGGTTAGGGTTAGGGTTAGGGTTAGGGTTAGGGTTAGGGTTAGGGTTAGGGTTAGGGTTAGGGTTAGGGTTAGGGTTAGGGTTAGGGTTAGGGTTAGGGTTAGGGTTAGGGTTAGGGTTAGGGTTAGGGTTAGGGTTAGGGTTAGGGTTAGGGTTAGGGTTAGGGTTAGGGTTAGGGTTAGGGTTAGGGTTAGGGTTAGGGTTAGGGTTAGGGTTAGGGTTAGGGTTAGGGTTAGGGTTAGGGTTAGGGTTAGGGTTAGGGTTAGGGTTAGGGTTAGGGTTAGGGTTAGGGTTAGGGTTAGGGTTAGGGTTAGGGTTAGGGTTAGGGTTAGGGTTAGGGTTAGGGTTAGGGTTAGGGTTAGGGTTAGGGTTAGGGTTAGGGTTAGGGTTAGGGTTAGGGTTAGGGTTAGGGTTAGGGTTAGGGTTAGGGTTAGGGTTAGGGTTAGGGTTAGGGTTAGGGTTAGGGTTAGGGTTAGGGTTAGGGTTAGGGTTAGGGTTAGGGTTAGGGTTAGGGTTAGGGTTAGGGTTAGGGTTAGGGTTAGGGTTAGGGTTAGGGTTAGGGTTAGGGTTAGGGTTAGGGTTAGGGTTAGGGTTAGGGTTAGGGTTAGGGTTAGGGTTAGGGTTAGGGTTAGGGTTAGGGTTAGGGTTAGGGTTAGGGTTAGGGTTAGGGTTAGGGTTAGGGTTAGGGTTAGGGTTAGGGTTAGGGTTAGGGTTAGGGTTAGGGTTAGGGTTAGGGTTAGGGTTAGGGTTAGGGTTAGGGTTAGGGTTAGGGTTAGGGTTAGGGTTAGGGTTAGGGTTAGGGTTAGGGTTAGGGTTAGGGTTAGGGTTAGGGTTAGGGTTAGGGTTAGGGTTAGGGTTAGGGTTAGGGTTAGGGTTAGGGTTAGGGTTAGGGTTAGGGTTAGGGTTAGGGTTAGGGTTAGGGTTAGGGTTAGGGTTAGGGTTAGGGTTAGGGTTAGGGTTAGGGTTAGGGTTAGGGTTAGGGTTAGGGTTAGGGTTAGGGTTAGGGTTAGGGTTAGGGTTAGGGTTAGGGTTAGGGTTAGGGTTAGGGTTAGGGTTAGGGTTAGGGTTAGGGTTAGGGTTAGGGTTAGGGTTAGGGTTAGGGTTAGGGTTAGGGTTAGGGTTAGGGTTAGGGTTAGGGTTAGGGTTAGGGTTAGGGTTAGGGTTAGGGTTAGGGTTAGGGTTAGGGTTAGGGTTAGGGTTAGGGTTAGGGTTAGGGTTAGGGTTAGGGTTAGGGTTAGGGTTAGGGTTAGGGTTAGGGTTAGGGTTAGGGTTAGGGTTAGGGTTAGGGTTAGGGTTAGGGTTAGGGTTAGGGTTAGGGTTAGGGTTAGGGTTAGGGTTAGGGTTAGGGTTAGGGTTAGGGTTAGGGTTAGGGTTAGGGTTAGGGTTAGGGTTAGGGTTAGGGTTAGGGTTAGGGTTAGGGTTAGGGTTAGGGTTAGGGTTAGGGTTAGGGTTAGGGTTAGGGTTAGGGTTAGGGTTAGGGTTAGGGTTAGGGTTAGGGTTAGGGTTAGGGTTAGGGTTAGGGTTAGGGTTAGGGTTAGGGTTAGGGTTAGGGTTAGGGTTAGGGTTAGGGTTAGGGTTAGGGTTAGGGTTAGGGTTAGGGTTAGGGTTAGGGTTAGGGTTAGGGTTAGGGTTAGGGTTAGGGTTAGGGTTAGGGTTAGGGTTAGGGTTAGGGTTAGGGTTAGGGTTAGGGTTAGGGTTAGGGTTAGGGTTAGGGTTAGGGTTAGGGTTAGGGTTAGGGTTAGGGTTAGGGTTAGGGTTAGGGTTAGGGTTAGGGTTAGGGTTAGGGTTAGGGTTAGGGTTAGGGTTAGGGTTAGGGTTAGGGTTAGGGTTAGGGTTAGGGTTAGGGTTAGGGTTAGGGTTAGGGTTAGGGTTAGGGTTAGGGTTAGGGTTAGGGTTAGGGTTAGGGTTAGGGTTAGGGTTAGGGTTAGGGTTAGGGTTAGGGTTAGGGTTAGGGTTAGGTTAGGGTTAGGGTAGGGTAGGGTTAGGGTTAGGGTTAGGGTTAGGGTTAGGGTTAGGGTTAGGGTTAGGTTAGGTTAGGGTTAGGGTTAGGTTAGGGTTAGGGTTAGGGTAGGGTTAGGGTTAGGGTTAGGGTTAGGGTTAGGGTTAGA